>NW_023397241.1:1007655-1081965 GCF_011125445.2 Fundulus heteroclitus | reverse complement strand
TGGTTATCATGCCAGGGTCCTGTTTGAAGCAAAGGCCAAGAGGAAAGGCATGTAAAATCCAAAAATGGGACAGAAGAAAATGAACATGGCTGAAAGTCACTTTAAAATTTTAAAATGTTAAGTAGGAAGTGATTGCCGAATTTTCAGATTTCTACACTTATCACAGCCCGCTGTAGCTGGCGTCGAAAGTTGCCATTCTATCTCAATGGAACGTCTCCACTGGCCATCAGAGTTCCGTCGTCATGGAAACTCACTGACACGCCCTGCGGGGCCAGTCTAAAAAAGGCAGACACTGGGTCCAAGTTGCTATTGGATGATAATGGAGAACTTTGCCTCGGAACAACGCACGATTTCTCCGGAACCGTAAATGGTAGAGACGTAATTTTTTCTGTGTTTATTTCGTAAAGGATAGGGGAAGAAGACTGCTATCGGTTTTTGCTGGAAAAAGTTTAATAAAGGCGTAAAAAATTATGATTAAAGGACATTTTTATGAAATTTCAGAAATCCTCTGAAAATGATCCCGAACAAATCGCTCCTGGCTAAAAAAGTATAGAGATATCAAAATAATTCTTTCACTGTGAGTATCAGCAGGCTTTTGATGACCATGTAGCTGATTTTCATATTTTTACAAAAAATCGGTGTAGACACAGCGACGATGTAAAAAAGTGGTTGATGTGGGAAAATGCAGCTCCAAAGCGTTTTTAGGATTTTGCACATTCGCTACTCCCCGAAACAATTGTTTCCTGCGGAAAAAACCGTAACAGTTATCCCACAAAATTCCTTTTTTGTGAGTGCCAGAAGGGTTGGGACATTTGTGTGTGAAAGTCTCATGTCTGTACATAAAACGGTTTAGGAGTAGCGACGATGCGAAACATGTGATGTTTTGGATTTTTAGACGTCATTTTTCAAAACCGCTCCATAGGAAATGAATGAGGGAGGTTTCGGGTTTGTGTCGCTCTGAGGTGATTTGCGAAAAATCTATAAATGCCACACCAATGAGGGTTACATTTCCCGAATCCTGACAAAAATTCCTACGTTTTGATGTATAATTTGTCTACGTAGAGTGAAAATTGAGCGAGTAAGGTCAAGTTGTTCGGAGTTTTGAAATCTTTAAAAAAGCTAGAGTGGGCCACTCTAGCGGTTGGAGAATTCCGTCATTGACTTTCATTGTAAACGATGATTTCGCTGATTTTTGGACATGAGCTTTGAGGAGTAACTGTGAAGAGACGATAAAAGATATCCACATGCCGTTTTCACTTCTGAGTAGGTCACAGATATATCTACAAACTGGAAGTTAAACGGTGTTCGTAGGTGAAAGCATGACGACACAGTACAGCGTTGAAACCGGTCATTTGGAGGCTTTTTTGAGGCTTTCTGTCTACCCGACTCCATTATTCCTATGGGTTTTTTGGGGGTGGTTATTTCGCTAATTTTGTTTGCCATGGTAACTCGAAACCCCCAATACAAGTAGTAGCACACATCTCGTAATCGAGCCACAAGTTTTGATACCTATATCGTGGGGGTGCTCGCTACAGTTCTGGCTGCATTTATCGTGATTGTAAGAAAAATAAAGAATAATAATAAACTAGAAATTTCTGAAGAAATTTAGTAAGGCACCTGCCACTTGGTGCGTACCGTACCGTCAGAAATAGCAACAGGAAGGTAAAACTGTGAATTTAGGTTCCTACGGTCTTCACAGCCCTCGCAGCGGCCGTTGAAAGGTGCCATGTTAAGTCATAGGAGCCTCTTGCTAGCAGCGTTGTCATGGAGAGACTCACTGACAGCTACAGCCCTCTCTGTCTGTAAAGGCAGAAGAACTCTGGCTAAGCAGCTTTGGTAGGACCTTCCTAAAGCTATTTCCGGTTAGCAACATGCTAACGGTTAGCCGCTAGCATGGCTGTGTTCAGTATCAGCCGGGTGATGTTACTCTGTAAGTTTGGTTGAAATCCTGTACTGAGAAGTGCCTAAAAAGGGAGAAAATTCCTAAAATTCACCAAATCTGTCAAGCAGAAGTTTGTACAGGCTTCCTAGAGCTACTTCCGGTTAGCAACATGCTAACCGTTAGCCGCTAACATGGTTGTGTTTGGTATCACTGGGTGAGTGTACTCTGTTAGTTTGGTCCAAATCCTGTACTGGGATGAGCCTTAAATAGGGAGAAAAAACGTTGTTTATAACGTTGCCATGGTAACTGAAAATGGCGGGTGGTACAAAAAAATACTTCATGGGATCAGCACATATGTTTTAATATACACACTGTGGGGATTATAATACAAAAATCTTAGTCTGCCACAGCCGGGTTTCGATCCCACAACTCTTGCATGCAAAGCCTGCACTTTCCATCTGAGCTATACTGTAGTGCCATATATGGGCATGCAGTATTGGGACCATAAGGGGTTTGGTCCCCCATTGAAAAGCATTGGATGTTTGACACCTGCATAGCTTGGAGATGCTTTATGCCACGTAGCCCAAATTTCTTGTGGAGCTTTCTCTCTAAAGTAAGAACAGACTCTGTGAAGCAGAAGATGGTGAGACCTTTCTAGAGCTACTTCCGGTTAGCAACATGCTAACAGTTAGCCGCTAACATGGTTGTGTTCAGCATCACCGGGTGATTGTACTCTGTCAGTTTGGTCCAAATCCTGTACTGGGAAGTGCCTCAAATAGGGGTGCCAATACTTAATGTCACCAAACGTGACCAAAGTTGATTGGTCAGATTGGCCTCCTTTAGCAACTCAGCCTCACCACATCTGGGCCCAGAACTCAACATTTGACCAAAATGGTGTGTAGTGCCATTTCCCACAGGTGGGTGGTGCTGTATTGGCCAAGTGGGTCGTGTCTAGGCATCATGCCAGGTCCTGTTGGAAGCAAAGACCCAATAGGAAAGCATGTAAAATCCAAAATGGGACAGTAAACTGACACATGGCTGAAAGTCACATGAAAATTTTAAAATGTTAAGAGGAAGTGACTGTGCGAATTTCAGATTTCTACATTAATCACAGCCGCTGCAGCTGGCGTTGAAAGTTGCCATTCTATCTCAATGGAACGTCTCCCACTGGCCCTCAGAGTTCCGTCGTCATGGAAAACTCACTGACACAGGCTGCAGCGGGCCAGTCTAAAAAAGTGCAGACACTTTGGTGTCCAAGTCTGCCTATTGGATTATAATGGAGAACTTTGCCTCGAACAACGCACGATTTCTCCGGAACCGTAAATGGTAGAGACGTAATTTTTTCTGTGTTTATTTCGTAACGGATAGGGGAAGAAGACTTGCTATCGGTTTTTGCTGGAAAAAGTTTAATAAAGGCGTAAAAAATTATGATCTAAAGGACATTTTTATGAAATTTCAGAAATCCTCTGAAAATGATCCCGAACAAATCGGTCTGGCTAAAAAAGTATAAGAGATATCAAAATAATTCTTTCACTGTGAGTATCAGCAGGCTTTTGATGACCATGTAGCTCATTTTCATATTTTTACAAAAATCGGTGTAGGAACAGCGACGATGTAAAAAAGTGGATGATGTGGGAAAATGCAGCTCCAAAGCGATTTCAGGATTTTGCACATTCGCTACTTCCCGAACAAATTGTTCCTGTGGAAAAACCGTAACAGTTATCCACAAAATTAATTTTTCTTGAGTGCCAGAAGGGTTGGGACATTCATGTGTGAAAGTCTCATGTCTGTACATAAAACGGTTTAGGAGTAGCGACGATGCGAAAACATGTGATGTTTTGGATTTTAGACGTCATTTTTCAAAACCGCTCCATAGGAAATGAATGAGGGAGGTTTCGGGTTTGTGTCGCTCTGAGGTGATTTGCGAAAAATCTATAAATGCCACACCAATGAGGGTTACATTTCCCGAATCCTGACAAAAATACCTACGTTTTGATGTATAATTTGTCTACGTAGAGTGAAAATTGAGCGAGTAAGGTCAAGTTGTTCGGAGTTTTGAAATCTTTAAAAAAAGCTAGAGTGGGCCACTCTAGCGGTTGGAGAATTCCGTCATTGACTTTCATTGTAAACGATGATTTCGCTGATTTTTGGACATGAGCTTTGAGGAGTAACTGTGAAGAGACGATAAAAGATATCCGCATCCCGTTTTCACTTCTGAGTAGGTCACAGATATATCTACAAACTGGAAGTTAAACGGTGTTCGTAGGTGAAAGCATGACGACACAGTACAGCGTTGAAAATGGTCATTTGGAGGCTTTTTTGAGGCTTTCTTTCTACCCGACTCCATTCATTCGTATGGGTTTTTTGGGGGTGGTTTTTCGCTAATTTTGTTGCCATGGTAACTCAAAACCCCAATAAAAGTACCAGCACACATCTCGTAATCGAGCCCCACGTTTTGATACCTATATTGTGGGGGTGCTCGCTACGGTTCGGGCCGCATTAATCGTGACGGAAGAAAAATTAAGAATAATAAATAATCCGTTTAGAGGTGAATAGTAATAGGTGCCTCCATGCATTTGCATGGGAGGCAGTGCTGTGCTTCGCACAGCACTGCCTCCTCATTGCAAATGCTATGGCAGGCGCCTAATAAATAGTCCGTTTAGAGGTGAATAGTAATAGGTGCCTCCATGCATTTGCATGGGAGGCAGTGCTGTGCTTCGCACAGCACTGCCTCCTCATTGCAAATGCTATGGCAGGCGCCTAAAAAATTTCTGAAGAAATTTAGTAAGGCGCCTGCCACTTGGTGCGTACCGTACCGTCAGAAATAGCAAGAGGAAGTAACAGTGCAAATTTCAGCTTCCTACGGTCTTCACAGCCCTCGCAGCGGCCGTTGAAAGGTGCCATGTTAAGTCAATGGACCTCCTAGGAGCCTCTTGCTAGCACCGTTGTCATGGAGACTCAGTGAGAGCTGCAGCCCTCTCTCTGTCTGTAAAGGCAGAAGAACTCTGGCTAAGCAGCAGTTGGTAGGACCTTCCTAAAGCTATTTCCGGTTAGCAACATGCTAACGGTTAGCCGCTAGCATGGCTGTGTTCAGTATCAGCGGGTGATGTTACTCTGTTAGTTTGGTTGAAATCCTGTACTGAGAAGTGCCTAAAAAGGGAGAAAATGCTAAAATTCACCAAATCTGTCAAGCAGAAGTTTGTACAGGCTTCCTAGAGCTACTTCCGGTTAGCAACATGCTAAACGTTAGCCGCTAACATGGTTGTGTTTGGTATCACTGGGTGAGTGTACTCTGTTAGTTTGGATCCAAATCCTGTACTGGGATGAGCCTTAAATAGGGAGAAAAAACGTTGTTTATAACGTTGCCATGGTAACTGAAAATGGCGGGTGGTACAAAAAAATACTTCATGGGATCAGCACATATGTTTTAATATACACACTGTGGGGATTATAATACAAAAATCTTAGTCTGCCACGCCGGGTTTCGATCCCACGACCTCTTGCATGCAAAGCCTGCACTTTCCATCTGAGCTATACTGTAGCGCCATATATGGGCATGCAGTATTGGGACCATAAGGGGTTTGGTCCCCCATTGAAAAGCATTGGATGTTTGACACCTCATAGCTTGGAGATGCTTTATGCCACGTAGCCCAAATTTCTTGTGGAGCTTTCTCTCTAAAGTAAGAACAGACTCTGTGAAGCAGAAGATGGTGAGACCTTTCTAGAGCTACTTCCGGTTAGCAACATGCTAACAGTTAGCCGCTAACATGGTTGTGTTCAGTATCACCGGGTGATTGTACTCTGTCAGTTTGGTCCAAATCCTGTACTGGGAAGTGCCTCAAATAGGGGTGCCAATACTTAATGTCACCAAACGTGACCAAAGTTCATTGGTCAGATTGGCCTCCTTTAGCAACTCAGCCTCACCACATCTGGGCCCAGAACTCAACATTTGACCAAAATAGTGTGTAGTGCCATTTCCCACATGTGGGTGGTGCTGTATTGGCCAAGTGGGTCGTGTCTAGGCATCATGCCAGGTCCTGTTGGAAGCAAAGACCCAATAGGAAAGCATGTAAAATCCAAAATGGGACAGTAAACTGACACATGCCTGAAAGTCACATGAAAATTTGAAAATGTTAAGAGGAAGTGACTGTGCGAATTTCAGATTTCTACATTAATCACAGCCGCTGCAGCTGGCGTCGAAAGTTGCCATTCTATCTCAATGGAACGTCTCCCACTGGCCCTCAGAGTTCCGTCGTCATGGAAACTCACTGACACAGCTGCAGCGGGCCAGTCTAAAAAAGTGCAGACACTTGGTGTCCAAGTCTGCCTATTGGATTATAATGGAGAACTTTGCCTCGAACAACGCACGATTTCTCCGGAACCGTAAATGGTAGAGACGTAATTTTTTCTGTGTTTATTTCGTAAAGGATAGGGGAAGAAGACTTGCTATCGGTTTTTGCTGGAAAAAGTTTAATAAAGGCGTAAAAAATTATGATCTAAAGGACATTTTAATGAAATTTCAGAAATCCTCTGAAAATGATCCCGAACAAATCGCTCTGGCTAAAAAAGCATAAGAGATATCAAAATAATTCTTTCACTGTGAGTATCAGCAGGCTTTTGATGACCATGTAGCTCATTTTCATATTTTTACAAAAATCGGTGTAGGCACAGCGACGATGTGAAAAAGTGGATGATGTGGGAAAATGCAGCTCCAAAGCGATTTCAGGATTTTGCACATTCGCTACTCCCGAACAAATTGTTCCTGTGGAAAAACCGTAACAGTTATCCACAAAATTTATTTTTCTTGAGTGCCAGAAGGGTTGGGACATTCATGTGTGAAAGTCTCATGTCTGTACATAAAACGGTTTAGGAGTAGCGACGATGCGAAAACATGTGATGTTTTGGATTTTCAGACGTCATTTTTCAAAACCGCTCCATAGGAAATGAATGGGGGAGGTTTCGGGTTTGTGTCGCTCTGAGGTGATTTGCGAAAAATCTATAAATGCCACACCAATGAGGGTTACATTTCCCGAATCCTGACAAAAATACCTACGTTTTGATGTATAATTTGTCTACGTAGAGTGAAAATTGAGCGAGAAAGGTCAAGTTGTTCGGAGTTTTGAAATCTTTAAAAAAGCTAGAGTGGGCCACTCTAGCGGTTGGAGAATTCCGTCATTGACTTTCATTGTAAACGATGATTTCGCTGATTTTCGGACATGAGCTTTGAGGAGTAACTGTGAAGAGACGATAAAAGATATCCACATCCCGTTTTCACTTCTGAGTAGGTCACAGATATATCTACAAACTGGAAGTTAAACGGTGTTCATAGGTGAAAGCATGGCGACACAGTACAGCTTTGAAAATGGTCATTTTGAGGCTTTTTTGAGGCTTTCTTTCTACCCGATAACATTGATCCCTATGGGATTTTTGGGGGTGGTTTTTCGTTAATTTTGTTGCCATGGTAACTCGAAACCCCAATAAAAGTAGTAGCACACATCTCGAGATCGAGCCACACGTTTTTATACCTCAATTGTGGGGGTGCACGCTATGGTTCGGGCAGCATTAATCGTGAAGGAAGAATAAGTAAAGAATAACTAGAAAAATTTCTGAAGAAATTTAGCAAGGCGCCTGCCACTTGGTGCGTACCGTACCGTCAGAAATAGCAACAGGAAGTAACACTGCGAATTTCAGGTTCCTACGGTCTTCACAGCCCTCGCAGCGGCTGTTGAAAGGTGCCATGTTAAGTCAATGGACCTCCTAGGAGCCTCTTGCTAGCAGCGTTGTCATGGAGACTCACTGACAGCTACAGCCCTCTCTGTCTGTAAAGGTTGAAGAACTCTGGCTAAGCAGCTGTTGGTAGGACCTTCCTAAAGCTATTTCCGGTTAGCAACATGCTAACGGTTAGCCGCTAGCATGGCTGTGTTCAGTATCACCGGGTGATGTTAGTCTGTTAGTTTGGTTGAAATCCTGTACTGAGAAGTGCCTAAAAAGGGAGAAAATCCTAAAATTCACCAAATCTGTCAAGCAGAAGTTTGTACAGGCTTCCTAGAGCTAATTCCGGTTAGCAACATGCTAACCGTTAGCCGCTAACATGGTTGTGTATGGTATCACTGGGTGAGTGTACTCTGTCAGTTTGGTCCAAATCCTGTACTGGGATGTGCCTCAAATAGGGAGAAAAAACGTCATTTATAACGTTGCCATTGTAACTCAAAATGGCGGGTGGTACAAAAAATACTTCATGGGATCAGCACACATGTTTTGATATTCACACTGTGAGGATTATAATACAAAACTCCAAGTTTTCCATACCGGGAATCGATCCCACGACCTCTTGCCTGCAAAGCCTGCACTTTCCATCTGTGCTACACTGTAGCGCCATATATGGGCATGCATTATTGGAAACATAAGTGGTTTGATCCAAAATGGCACAGAAAACTGACACATGGCTGAAAGTCACATGGAAATTTTAAAGTGTTAAGAGGAAGTGACTGTGCGAATTTCAGATTTCTACATTAATCACAGCCACTGCAGTGAGCGATGAAAGTTGCCATTGTATCTCAATGGAGCGTCTAGCTCTGGCCCTCAGAGTTCCGTCGTCATGGAAACTCACTGACACACCTGCAGCGGCCGAAGTGCAGACACTTTGGTCACAATAAGTCCCATTGGATTATAATGGAGAACTTTGCCTCGAACAACGCACGATTTCTCCGGAACCGTAAATGGTAGAGACGTAATTTTTTCTGTGTTTATTTCGTAAAGGATAGGGGAAGAAGACTTGCTATCGGTTTTTGCTGGAAAAAGTTTAATAAAGGCGTAAAAAATTATGATCTAAAGGACATTTTTATGAAATTTCAGAAATCCTCTGAAAATGATCCCGAACAAATCGCTCTGGCTAAAAAAGTATAAGAGATATCAAAATAATTCTTTCACTGTGAGTATCAGCAGGCTTTTGATGACCATGTAGCTCATTTTCATATTTTTACAAAAATCGGTGTAGGCACAGCGACGATGTAAAAAAGTGGATGATGTGGGAAAATGCAGCTCCAAAGCGATTTCAGGATTTTGCACATTCGCTACTCCCGAACAAATTGTTCCTGTGGAAAAACCGTAACAGTTATCCACAAAATTCATTTTTCTTGAGTGCCAGAAGGGTTGGGACATTCATGTGTGAAAGTCTCATGTCTGTACATAAAACGGTTTAGGAGTAGCGACGATGCGAAAACATGTGATGTTTTGGATTTTTAGACGTCATTTTTCAAAACCGCTCCATAGGAAATGAATGGGGGAGGTTTCGGGTTTGTGTCGGTCTGAGGTGATTTGCGAAAAATCTATAAATGCCACACCAATGAAGGTTACATTTCCCGAATCCTGACAAAAATACCTACGTTTTGATGTATAATTTGTCTACGTAGAGTGAAAATTGAGCGAGAAAGGTCAAGTTGTTCGGAGTTTTGAAATCTTTAAAAAAGCTAGAGTGGGCCACTCTAGCGGTTGGAGAATTCCGTCATTGACTTTCATTGTAAACGATGATTTTGCTGATTTTTGGACATGAGCTTTGAGGAGTACTTCTGAGGAGACGATAACAGATATCCACATCCCGTTTTCACTTCTGAGTAGTTCACAGATATATCTACAAACTGGAAGTTAAACGGTGTTTGTAGGTGAAAGCATGACGACACAGTACAGCGTTGAAAACGGTCATTTGGAGGCTTTTTTGAGGCTTTGTTTCTACCCGACTCCATTCATTCCTATGGGGTTTTTTGGGGGTGGTTTTTCGCTAATTTTGTTGCCATGGTAACTCGAAACCCCAATAAAAGTAGTAGCACACATCTCGTAATCGAGCCACAAGTTTTGATACCTATATCGTGGGGGTGCTCGCTACAGTTCTGGCTGCATTTATCGTGATGTAAGAAAAATAAAGAATAACTAGAAAAATTTCTGAAGAAATTTAGCAAGGCGCCTGCCACTTGGTGCGTACCGTACCGTCAGAAATAGCAACAGGAAGCAACACTGCGAATTTCAGCTTCCTACGGTCTTCACAGCCCCCGCAGCGGCCGTCGAAAGGTGCCATGTTAAGTCAATGGACCTCCTAGGAGCCTCTTGCTAGCAGCGTTGTCATGGAGACTCACTGACAGCTGCAGCCCTCTGTCTGTAAAGGCAGAACAACCCTGGCTAAGCAGAAGTTGGTAGGACCTTCCTAAAGCTACTTCTGGTTAGCAACATGCTAACGGTTAGCCGCTAGCATGGCTGTGTTCAGTATCACCGGGTGATGTTACTCTGTTAGTTTGGTTGAAATCCTGTACTGAGAAGTGCCTAAAAAGGGAGAAAATCCTAAAATTCACCAAATCTGTCAAGCAGGAGTTTGTACAAGCTTCTTAGAGCTACTTCCGGTTAGCAACATGCTAACCGTTAGCCGCTAACATGGTTGTGTATGGTATCACTGGGTGAGTGTACTCTGTTAGTTTGGTCCAAATCCTGTACTGGGATGAGCCTCAAATAGGGAGAAAAAACGTCGTTTATAACGTTGCCATGGTAACTCAAAATGGCGGGTGGTACAATAAAATACTTCATGGGATCAGCACACATGTTTTAATATACACACTGTGGGGATTATAATACAAAAATCTTGGTCTGCCACGCCGGGTTTCGATCCCACGACCTCTTGCATGCAAAGCCTGCACTTTCCATCTGAGCTATACTGTAGCGTCATATATGGGCATGCAGTATTGGGACCATAAGGGGTTTGGTCCCCTATTGAAAAGCATTGGATGTTTGACACCTCATAGCTTGGAGATGCTTTATGCCACGTAGCCCAAATTTCTTGTGGAGGTTTCTCTCTAAAGTAAGAACAGACTCTGTGAAGCAGAAGATGGTGAGACCTTTCTAGAGCTACTTCCGGTTAGCAACATGCTAACAGTTAGCCGCTAACATGGTTGTGTTCAGTATCACTGGGGGATTGTACTCTGTCAGTTTGGTCCAAATCCTGTACTGGGAAGTGCCTCAAATAGGGGTGCCAATACTTAATGTCACCAAACGTGACCAAAGTTCATTGGTCAGATTGGCCTCCTTTAGCAACTCAGCCTCACCACATCTGGGCCCAGAACTCAACATTTGACCAAAATGGTGTGTAGTGCCATTTCCCACAGGTGGGTGGTGCTGTATTGGTCACGTGGGTCGTGTCTAGGCATCATGCCAGGTCCTGTTGGAAGCAAAGACCCAATAGGAAAGCATGTAAAATCCAAAATGGCACAGAAAACTGACACATGGCTGAAAGTCACATGAAAATTTTAAAATGTTAAGAGGAAGTGACTGTGCGAATTTCAGATTTCTACATTAATCACAGCCGCTGCAGCTGGCGTCGAAAGTTGCCATTCTATCTCAATGGAACGTCTCCCACTGGCCCTCAGAGTTCCGTCGTCATGGAAACTCACTGACACAGCTGCAGCGGGCCAGTCTAAAAAAGTGCAGACACTTGGTGTCCAAGTCTGCCTATTGGATTATAATGGAGAACTTTGCCTCGAACAACGCACGATTTCTCCGGAACCGTAAATGGTAGAGACGTAATTTTTTCTGTGTTTATTTCGTAAAGGATAGGGGAAGAAGACTTGCTATCGGTTTTTGCTGGAAAAAGTTTAATAAAGGCGTAAAAAATTATGATCTAAAGGACATTTTTATGAAATTTCAGAAATCCTCTGAAAATGATCCCGAACAAATCGCTCTGGCTAAAAAAGTATAAGAGATATCAAAATAATTCTTTCACTGTGAGTATCAGCAGGCTTTTGATGACCATGTAGCTCATTTTCATATTTTTACAAAAATCGGTGTAGGCACAGCGACGATGTAAAAAAGTGGATGATGTGGGAAAATGCAGCTCCAAAGCGATTTCAGGATTTTGCACATTCGCTACTCCCGAACAAATTGTTCCTGTGGAAAAACCGTAACAGTTATCCACAAAATTCCTTTTTCTTGAGTGCCAGAAGGGTTGGGACATTCATGTGTGAAAGTCTCATGCCTGTACATAAAACGGTTTAGGAGTAGTGACGATGCGAAAACATGTGATGTTTTGGATTTTCAGACGTCATTTTTCAAAACCGCTCCATAGGAAATGAATAGGGGAAGTTTCGGGTTTGTGTCGCTCTGAGGTGATTTGCGAAAAATCTATAAATGCCACACCAATGAGGGTTACATTTCCCGAATCCTGACAAAAATACCTACGTTTTGATGTATAATTTGTCTACATAGAGTGAAAATTGAGTGAGTAAGGTCAAGTTGTTCGGAGTTTTGAAATTTTTTAAAAAGCTAGAGTGGCCCACTCTAGCGGTTGGAGAATTCCGTCATTGACTTTCATTGTAAACGATGATTTCGCTGATTTTTGGACATGAGCTTCGAGAAGTAACTGTGAAGAGACGATAAAAGATATCCACATCCCGTTTTCACTTCTGAGTAGTTCACAGATATATCTAAAAACTGGAAGTTAAACGGTGTTCGTAGGTGAAAGCATGACAACACAGTACAGTGTTGAAAATGGTAATTTTGAGGGTTTTTTGAGGCTTTCTTTCTACCCGACTCCATTGATTATTATGGGTTTTTTGGGGGTTTGTTTTTCGCTAATTTTGTTGCCATGGTAACTCGAAATCCCAATAAAAGTAGTAGCACACATCTCGAGATCGAGCCACAGGTTTTGATGCCTATATTGTGGGGGTGCACGCTAAGGTTCGGGCCCCATTAATCGTGAAGGAAGAATAATAAAGAATAAGATATAGTCCGTTTAGAGGTGCATAGTAATAGGCCCTGCCCATGCATTTGCATTGGGAGGCAGTGCTGTGCTTCGCACAGCACTGCCTCCTCATTGCACATGCAAGGCAGGCGCCTAATAAAGAGAGTGGTTTAGAGGTGAATAGTAATAGGTGCCTCCATGCATTTGCATGGGAGGCAGTGCTGTGCGAAGCACAGCACTGCCTCCTCATTGCAAATGCTATGGCAGGCGCCTAATAAAAATAAAGAAGCCGTTTAGAGGTGAATAGTAATAGGCCCTGCCCATGCATTTGCATTGGGAGGCAGTGCTGTGCTTCGCACAGCACTGCCTCCTCATTGCACATGCAAGGCAGGCGCCTAATAATAATAATATTAAAGAAACCCTTATTAGGTGCATAACATAAGGCCTCCGCCATGCATTTTCAATGCATAGGCGGGCGCCTAATAAAAATAAAGAAACCCTTATTAGGTGCATAGTATAAGGCCTCCGCCATGCATTTTCAATGCATAGGCGGGCGCCTAATGATCAGATACGAATTAGATTCAGGACTAAATATTGAAATGCCTCAAATGTGACTTGAAAGATCAGATTCGGGCCAGAGCTGAGCGTCCCCACTGGTTCTAAAACAACTGACCTGGTCAATTGACCTGTTAAAGATCTGACTTAGGCCATATTCGTCTGCTGTGGGAACGTAGCCTAATTGTTAAGCTTTATAAAATTTCTGCTCTGTACTAAGCGTTAGAATTGAATTGTTCATGCTAGTAATTATGTTGTTTTCCTTACCCCAGTAAGTTTCCCAGCAGGGGTCATGGGTCTCTTCTTCGGCACCAGATAGCCCTAAGCCTAACCCCGGTACCCAGTGCAGTTCATTCTTGCATTCATCTTCAGAAATCACATGGTGGTCACAAAAAAAACAAGACCAAGCCATAACATAATACAATTGTATATCATTCAAATGCCAATATGTCTGTTACCTGTTTTGTGAAGCGGTTGTAAATCTTTGTCAGCCTCTTTATCTTTAGGCAGTTCTTCCTTCCATGTGATGGGTTTTCCTTGTGGCCATCTTCTTCTCTGCTATGTAATAAAAAAAAATTGGAGAACGTGCCTTTAACATTTAAGTTCCAGTCTCTAATTCTTAAAAACAAAAGGAACAGTAAAACTTCACACTGACAGATTGCAGCACTTACTTGAATCTTTTGTTCAGAGGAGCTGGCGAATGCCAAAGGGAGACCCATCTTAACCATCAGCTGAGACTCTTCATCCAAGACATTTTCCTCATCATCTTTTTCCGATTCTATCAATTCAAAAACATGAACATTTTACAACAATTTTTTATTTTTAACAATTATGTGTGCTTGTTTAAAGCTGTCAGCGAGTGAAAGATCTAATTACTGATTTGTCAAAATGCAGTCCATGCTACAGAATATTAAGAACCTAATCAATTCTACACAACTGTAGGTAATAAATCTAATATAGAGTACCTTGCACTTCAGTGACTTCTTTGCCAGAGGAAAGCAGTCTGTTATCAGAGCAATACAGCTCTCTGTCCCTGTTCAGAGGCAGAGATCCAGAGAATCAGTCACACACAAAAGTGTCATATATATATATCATTTACAAATTATTGTTGTTGGTGTGAAAGCGGTTTGTGTCGATGTCATGCAGAACCAAGTTGGTATGCTTCAGTTGCCACTCACCTTCAGGACCACCTCAAACATAATAACCTCTTTGAAAAATTCCAGTCAGGTTTCCAGTCTGCCCACAGCACAAAGAAAGCCCTACTCAGAGTCACAAACGACCTCCTCATATCATCCAATGCTGGCTCTTCATCCCTCCTCATCCTCCCTGACCTTTCTGCTGCATTTGATACTGTCAACCATGGCATTCTCTTAAACCGGCTCCACCTCACTACTGGACTAAATGACCCTGCTCTCAGTTGGTTCAGATCATATCTCACACACCGGACAGAATCCATCTCCCTAGGACACTCCAAATCAAATCCACACACCTAAACCTAACCCAGGGGTCAGTCCTTGGCCCCATCCTCTTCATTCTTTACCTTACCCCCCTTGGCCAAATCATCAGCTGCTATAATATTTCATTCCACTGCTATGCTGATGACATACAGCTCTATGTAAATGTCACAGCTGACACCCCACCCTCACAGCCATCCCCATCAAAACTCATCACCTGTCTGGAGGAGATAAAGGTATGGATGGTGTGGAATGTATTAACTTTGATCTGCTTTTATACACTTTTATGAAGGTTTAACATGTTTTTATATGCTTCTATATGAGTTTATATGCTTTAAAGTAGAATGTGAGAAGATTAAAATAAAAAGCGCTGTTTGTGAGCAGAAAAGAGGGTTTCAAGGCCAGGCCAGCAATATGTATCAACGGGGTGAAAAACAAAATCCTTAAAAGGTAAAAGTAGCTGTTAGGGAGTAGAAACCGATACTGTATACGTCATTTGCTTGTGTGTCTATGTGAAAATCATCCATTGAAATCAAATAAAACTAGCCTGAGCGGGAGAGAGAGTCAGAGTTGCTGTCCGCAGAAGCTGCAAGTGCATCTCTCCCTTTGCAAAGGCGAACCTGAATTATGCGTTTATGACTCAGTTATTGTTGCACTTTTGAGTAAGTCCTGCACATCGAATCAACGAACCCGGAGAAGCAGACGGCTTCAAAATTTTGGGGGCTCGTTCCGGGATTCGAGGTGACAGGCTGAATTAGTCATCATCAGACTGGGTCAAACGGAGACGGGACACAGTGGCCGCAACAAAACAAGGTAAGCAGAACCTTTTTATCAAATCTGCATTTTCGGCTTAGAAAATTAGGCTAAATTAATGTGTCCCAACTCCTATTAGAACAAGTCTGCTAAATTATTTTTTGAAGTGCACTGGAATCAGTTGTGGTTCAGAGATGTATAGAGAATTGTGAAAAACTATCTTGAGCGTGGCGACTCACTGCGAGTTCTCGACAGGGAATTGTATTTTGCTGGCTTAAGGGACCCGAGGACCTGAGAAACCTCAAATACTACATATAGATTGAGAACAAGACCAGGCAAATACACAATGGTGTGAATGCGGAGGTTTGACGGAGGGTGACTCTGTTAAAACCCTGATTACAGACGTATAAAGTTCTGACATAAAATTAACAGAACTCAGAACAGAGTAGAAAATTCATAAGTTGTGCGGATAAAACAACAAGAAAAAAAGTCTTGTTCAAGAAATCCTTTTTTTAAGAAACCGTGACCTGAAGTAGAAACAGGGAGACCGGTATGAGCCGTGAGCTGGACACACACAGCCAGCGAGAATCAGACAGGGAATAAAGATAAAATGAATGAGCTGTGAAGCTGAACACACAAATCAGCTATTACAGACCAATTTATTAGGAAACAGTGTGAATGGTGTGAAGTGTGACTCGGGAAGAATGCCACGCGCGAGCGATTCCCATTGCTGTGAGGTTTTCACGAGACATAACATTGGATAGTAGGACCCTGATAAAATTAAACATTTAGCTACATGTGTAAAAGAATATAATGCAGATTTAAGGGGGATTTAACAAAAAAAAATAGCTAAAATTCCAGGAAGCTAATACTAATAAATCAGGAGATTTAAGGGGGAATTCCAGAGCAACAATTTGGGAGTATTTTTTATTTATTTATTTTACACGGCGCTTAGACAAGGAGGTTCCGTGTCGTAGAACACTCTACGTGCAAGCTGTCTGTCTGATATTGTATCCTTGCCATATATAAGCCAACATATTGTGTCGGTTAAAATGGGATCATTGTGTTTGAATAATTTGAATCTGAATCCGTGGCTCTGAACGGAGTGTGTGTGTGTGTGTGTGTGTGTGTGTGTGTGTGTGTGTGTGTGTGTGTGTGTGTGTGTGTGTGTGTGTGTGTGGCTCAGAATAAGCGCTGAAGTGTAAGCGATTTACGGTGGAAAGTACTGTGTGGATTATAGTAAAAAGTGTTCGTAATGGAGGGTGAATTTGATAGGGAGACACACGATGACGTGTGGGCACCCGATGTTTTGTGGAAGTCAGCAGCAGATCAGTTGGTATTATTACGGCAGGTGATTGAAACAGCTCAGGGAAAAAAGGAAGGAGAAGAGACCGGAAAAAAAGTACAAACTTAGAGTTAGAAAACTTTGTCATTTTGTATGCACAGAGTGCGTACAGAACGAAATTTCGTTGCATACAGCTTTGTAAATTGCAGTCAAAGTTAGATTACAGTTTTAGGTGCAGCAGAGATTTAAAAGTAAACATAGATTTATAATACACTATAAAAAACAACTGAAATGTAAACAATGCAGGAGAAGGTCACAGTATACAAACCATTGAATGTGCAGAATTGGGTTGTGCAAGGGCATTTGTGCAAGGATGGTTTTAAGGACTAAAAGTTCGGTAGCATTTATAAAGCTAGATGGAGATGCAATGATGCATAGTGTGCAAATATGCAAATGTTGTGCAGAGTTTATGGGTTGTAGTTCAGCCGTTCAACAGCAGTTCAACAGCAGTTCAACAGTCTGATGGCAGCAGGGAAAAAGCTTCCCAGAAGGCAGCAGGGAGAACAGTCCATGGTGGGGGTGTGAGGGGTCCCTAATGATGTTACGGGCTAGGGACACACATCGCTGAGATGAAATGTCTTTTATGGAGGGAAGAGGAGCCCCGATGATCCCTTCTGCTGTCCTCACCACTCTCCTCACGTTCTTCCAGTCGGAGGCACTGCAGCCTCCACGCCACACACCAGTCTGACAACTGGTCAGAATGCTCTCTATGGTGCTTCTGTAGAATGTCATGAGGATGGGCAGGGGCAGGTGGGCTCTCAGCATCCTCCGCAGAAAGTACAAGCGTTTCTGTGCCCTCTTTACCAGTGATGTGGTGTTCACAGACCAGGTGAGGTTGTCCGTGATGTTCACACCAAGGAACTTGGTGCTGCTGACCTCCTCCACAGCTTAGCCGTTGATGAGCAGTGGAGTGTGGTGAGGCCGGTTCTTCCTGAAGTCGACGATGATCTCTTTCATCTTCTCCACGTTCAGGATCAGGCTGTT
Organism: Fundulus heteroclitus; assembly: GCF_011125445.2. Lineage (NCBI taxonomy): Eukaryota > Metazoa > Chordata > Actinopteri > Cyprinodontiformes > Fundulidae > Fundulus > Fundulus heteroclitus. Next base: position 1,064,275 of record NW_023397241.1, on the reverse strand, counting down.
GACTCTGCACCAGTCCACCAGCTGCTCCACCTCCTCTCTGTAGTCCTGGTCGTTGTCGTCTCTGATCAGGCCCACCACCGTTGTGTCGTCTGCAAACTTCACGATGTGATTTGTAGTGAACCTGGGGACGCAGTCGTGTGTCTTCAGGGTAAACAGCAGGGGGCTCAGGACGCAGCCCTGAGGGGAGCCCGTGCTGAGGGTGATGATATCAGAGGAGTTCTGTCCGACCCGGACCGACTGAGGTCTGTTGGTGAGGAAGTCTAGCAGCCAGTTGCGAAGGGGTGTGCTGAAGCCCAGATGTTCCAGTTTTCCCACCAGGTGCTGTGGAATGATGGTGTTGAACGCCGAGTTGAAGTCCAGGAACAGCATCCGCACGTGCGTGTTCTTCTCCTCCAGGTGTGCCAAGCTCAGGTGAAGAGCAGAGGAGATGGCGTCCTCAGTGGAGCGGTTCCGCCGGTAGGCAAACTGGAACGGGTCGAGTGTTGGGGGGAGACTGGAGACGATGTGTTCTTTCACAAGTCTTTCAAAGCACTTCATCATGATGGGAGTCAGTGCAACAGGCCGGTAGTCGTTGAAACAGGTGACTTGAGGTTTCTTCGGCACCGGAATGATGGAGGCAGACTTAAAACATGCTGGAACTGTGGGTTGGTCCAGCGAAGTGTTAAAAATGTCTGTGAGGACACCAGCCAGCTGATCTGCACACTCCTTGAGCACCCGCCCAGGTATGTTGTTGGGACCTGGGGCCTTCCGCGGGTTGACTCTCCTCAGAGTCCTCCACACGTCAGCGTGTCAAGGCAGAGGACCTCCTCTTCCTGATGGGGAACAGTTTTCACTGCTGGAGTGCTGTTTAGTGCCTCAAACCTCCCAAAGAAGTTATTTAGTCCATTGAGGAAGTCAGCATCAACTTCACCCACCGGAGGGCGTGTTGTATTCGGTGATCGCCCGTATGCCTTTCTACATGCTTCTGATGTTGCTGCCGTCATGGAAAAGCTCCTGTATTTTCTTGGTGTGGTTCCGCTTCGCTAGCCTGATGGCACAGTTCAAGTTGGCTCTCGCTGTCCTCAGTGCCTCCTTGTCACCAGACTTGAAGGCTGAGTTCCGTGCTTTTAGTGCTTGACGGACCTCCACAGTAATCCAGGGTCGTTGGTTGGCTCGGGTGATGATGGTCTTGGTGGTGCTGACGTCCTCAATGCATTTGTTGATGTAGGCTGACAGTCATGGCGTACTCATCCATGTCGATCTTGTCCTCATAAGTTGCTGCAGCTTTGAACGTGTCCCAGTCAGAGCATTCAAAACAGTCCTGGAGTGCCTCCATGGCTCCCTCAGTCCACACCCTCACCTGCCTCACTACAGGTTTAGCTCTGGTGAGCATGGGCTTGTATGCAGGAATTAGCATCACAGAGAGATGGTCTGAAGAGCCCAGGTGGGGGTGGGGGGCTGCCTTGAATGTGCCTTTAATATTTGTATAAACTAAGTCTAGAGTGTTCTCTCCCCGAGTTCCAAAATCCACATGTTGGTAGAAATAAGGCAGAATAGTTTTCATATTTGCCTGGTTAAAATCCCGAGCAATAATGAAAACCCCCTCTGTGTGTGCAGATTGCATCTCAGATAGTCTGATAGAGAACACTCATAGCCTCTTTTGTGTTTGTGCTAGGAGGCATGTAAACCACTGTGATGATAACAACAGTGAACTCTCTAGGCAGATAAAAAGGTCTGCAGCTAATAATCATCAGCTCGATGTCCGTAGAGCAAAGACTTTTGATTAATCTAGCATTTTTACACTAGGTGTTATTGATGTAAACGCAGAGTCCGCCTCCTCTGGTCTTACCGCAGAGTTCTTTTTGTCTGTCGCCGCGGAAAGTAGCTAGCCCCTCCAGGCTAACGTCGTGGTCCGGGATTGATGAGTTGAGCCATGTCTCGGTCAGGATGAGAGCGCAGCAGTCCCTGAACTCCCTCTTTGCAGAGAGCTCGAGTTGTAAATAGTCTCTTTTGTTGTCCAGTGAGCGGACGTTGGAAAGCCAGATGGACGGGAGCGGCGATCTGAATGGGTTAGCCTTTAGCTCCGCTGCTAACCCTCCACGGCAGCTGCGCTTCTTCGGCCGGCTACACCGCTTCCGCGTCGCTCTCCACTGGCGTGTGCTGCTCGTCGAGGCCGCCGCTTCACAGGCCTCTGGGGATGGTCTCCGTAGAACGCCGCAGCCACGCAAACAGTCGAGCGTAGCAGTATTTAGAAGTCCAAAAACACTACATGATCGTAACTCCAACAGGCGATCGCGAGCAAGTACTGATCGGCTGGGTAGATGAGAGATTTCTAGCGGGTTTGGCGGCATTTTTTGTGAAAAATGCCGACAGTTGGTCGGAGCTGTACGCAGCCGCTGCCGCCGGGGGCGCCGCCGGAAGAACTCTGGTGTTAAAAGAATAGCGTACCGCGAGCGAGCTATTTTTAGAAACGTAACGTCACGATGACGTCACATCACGTGGTACGCAGTAGGGCAAGCTTGCATAGTCCGCCGCTGTTTCGCTGTAAAAGAGACGTGCGTTACCCTTGGTTTTACTCGGTAAACGACTGCTTTTTCCAAATCTAAGACCATGGTTTTTAAACATTGTTGCTATGGAACATGCAACAGCGACTCAAGGTACGCTGATCGGCCGCATATGAAGGATGTTTTCTTCAAGACTGCCAAGGAGAAATGTGTGCGCTGGGTACACCGGTGCGGTCAGCCTACACAACAGTTCAACCCGGAAAAAGTTACCAAATTCACGTACATATGTAGCAAGCATTTTGTCGGAGGAAAGGGCCCAACCGAAGAACATCCTGACCCAATTCCAGCGACATCAAGTAGTGAACAGGTAAGAGTATTTTGGTGGCCGACATGTTAATAATGAAGCGCATGCTACCATGATAGCATATAGGCTATCATGGTAGCAGGCGCTAACATAAACCCTGCTACCTGGATAGCTTACGCAAAAACATTTAAAATAAGACAAACATTAAACATATACCGATCCCTGGACGGTGATTACAAACAAAAAAACGGCCGATGACGCCATGACCGCCGCGCAGGAAAAAAAACCCAAGGCTTACCGTTCGATCAGCTCGGCCCGTTTTCCGGTCTTTTTAAGCCCTCGACACTCAAGCCATCGTTTGAGCTGAAGGTTGGTATGTTCTTCGACAGTTCGACCAGTAATCCGTGCGCCTGGGACATCGCCTTGGGAAAGTTTAATGGCTGTAAAGTCGGTCATATCGCTGGTTCTGTTGCGCGTGTAATAGCTGGTTGCTACGGGCGTTCTCTACCTGTATGTCCTACCTAAGCAGCAAAAGGCGCGTTGCTCTCGAGACGTTGACGTCACGTGCGCGGTACGCTATTAGAGAAAGATGGAAAGAATGACCAGTGGCGTGGAAGTTTTTTGGGACAAAGCTAAAGACTGCAAAAAGAATAAAGAAGTGGCTGAGAAAAAGTGCGATGAAAGTGGTTGGATTTCGAAAGGTAAATGGAAAGATGTGAAAGAACAGGCAGCTAAAAAGCAGACAGAATGGTGTCAGATGGGCATTTGGTGGCAAAGTATAAATCATCTAACGTCAGAAAATAAGAAATAAAAGACGGGAGTTTGTGCAGAAACCCCCCCACCGTATGCCCCCCGTCTCGGTCAGCAGTGCCCACATCAGCAGGGAGCAGTTTGTATCCACTGTTAAGTGTTACGGGTGGACAAGTGGCATTGTCTGACCCTCCCCAGTTGCCTACCTCGGACAAGTTATCTTTACAGTCCTCGCAAGGTTTATCTTTTGATGGCCAACCCTTACAATGTAAAGTTTCATCAAAATGGGTGTCTTTTTCCTCCGATGAGTTATCAGAATGGAGCGGAGCAGGTCAAAATGTCAGTAACAGGGATTTTGGAAGATCAGAATAAAACAGATACAAACCAAAAATCTATGAGTTTTTGTCTGACAGATTTGGGTAAAAACAGCAGTGCGGCTGGCAGCGCTCTAACAGAGTACAGCCCAATACTGCCTCCCCCACCCACCTCCCTCCCTGACGAGAATGAAGAAGACTGCCCGCACCAGAAACACCACGCAGATAAAACTTAAGACCCAGAAAAGAAATAAATTGCCAAATGCCCCTACTACAGCAGCCAGAAGGAAGAGGGAATAAATACAAACCTTATAATCTGGGAGATTTCTCTGCATTATGTGATAAATTACCACCAATTGTGGACGGGGCAGCACCATGGCTGCAGGCTCTAGAAACCCTAATTGCAGGTAACACGCTGGCTTTGGGTGATTACAGGGCCATAGCAGGAAGATGCATGAGGCACCATGTGAACAGAGAGGTGGAACAGGTAGCAGGTATCATGGGCCTTCCTGATGATCTGTTTACCCCACACTCTACTGAAATTGGTTTTGCCCTTAGAGAAATATACCCAGTAACCAGGGGTAATACCATTCCTCAATTTGATTGGGATTCAGACAAAAATCCCAAAGAGTATTTGGAGGGATGCAAAGCCACGTGGCAAACTGACACAGGGACTAACCCAGATAGGGTTGGACCCCAAAGGGACTGGTACAGGGATGCAGTTCTGAAGGGAGTACCTCCCTCAGTGAAAACAGCCATGGATGACAATCCAGACATGGTGGGTGCAGACCCTGCGGTGTGGGAACGCCATGTAATTCACCATCTTACTAAAATACGACACATGCAGAGAAAAGAGGACAATCAGCTTAAAGATTTACAAACTCAATTACTTAAAATACATTTGGCTGAGGCAAAACAGAAAGCGGGGGAAAAGAAAAAAGAAAAAACAACTAAAATCTTATATGAAGCCCAGGTGCCACAGACAGCACCTGTATCTTCCTCTGCAGCAGGACCAGCGGCAGCTGTAAACCCACCACAGTGGGGCCCAGCTCCTAACCCATTTCAGGGTTCTGGAGGAAGGTTTGGGGGAGGAAGGGGGTCTAGAGGCAGGGGATTCCAGAGGGGACCGCCTAGGGGACCTTCAGGTTGTGACAACTGCTACTATTGTGAGGAACCAGGCCATTGGGCCAAAGACTGCTGTGAAAGCAGCAACAAAAAAAACGCATGTTAACGTCAAATACACATGCAAGCATATCAAGTTCGATTTTTTTTTTGTGTGTTTTTTTTTTTTTTTTTGGAATGTTGGCGAGGCGGTAGCGTGAGTTTGGCCAGGCGGTCGCTGCGGGAAACGCTGCATGTGCAGTTGGAAAGACATCATGGGCGTGAAAAAACAGATCACCCTATAGCGGCAACACTAATCGAGGACATGCCCCCACTTTGTGGGCTTCTGGACCCACGGATATGGGGGTCATTGCATGTCCACCAATATCATTTGATATTATCCAGACCCCTCCTGTGTGGGTGCATCAGTATCCAAATAAACCACATGCAGAGGAGGGCGTCGCAGACACAATTCAGGGTCTTTGAGACTCTGGAGTGCTGGAGTGTTTGCATTCACAGGACTGGAACACACATATTCTACCTGTTGAGAAAGGCGGTACAGGTAAATGGCGCATGACTTAAGGGCTATTAATGACATTTTGGTTACTCCTACTGTACCAGTACCTAACCCCTATGTTGCACTTACTAATCTGAATCCTGATCACTGTTGGTTTACCTGCATTGATTTGGCAAATGCATTTTTCTGTCTACCATTGGCAGAAGAGTGTAGGGACATTTTCTTTTATCGCTACACCCGTTTGCACAGGGATTTGCACGTTCTCCTGGTATTTTTAACCAGGTACTGAAAAAAGTTTTGGCAGACTGCCCATTACCACCAGCATCCACTCTGATACAGTATGTGGACGATCTTCTCATTGCAGCCTCCTCAGTGGATGAGTGTTTGGAGGCAACCGGGGCAGTCCTGCTACATTTAGCAAAGAAAGGCTTTAAAGTCAACAAAAACAAATTGCAGTTGTGCAGAACACAGGTTGAGTTTCTGGGCAGAGTGGTGTCTCAACAGGGGACTGGCATGTCTCCTACACATAAGTCTGCAGTTTTGTCTCATCCACAGCCAGTGACCGTGAAGGAAATGTTTTCCTTTCTTGGTCTAACAGGCTACAGCAGAACATATGTCCCAGGGTACACAGAGCTCACAGAGCCTTTAAGGGCTATGGTTAAACAGCAGGGGATGAGAAACCTCAAAGCTTACTTGACATGGACTTCAGAAGCTGAATCGGCTTTTACTGAATTAAAAAGCAGACTGGCAATAGCAGCTCACCTTGCAAACCCAGACTATCAAGCGCCATTTTACCTGGATGTTTCTGTAACAGCACACACAACAAATTGTGTGCTGTTCCAAAAAAAGGGGGGGGGGGAGTACGGACTGTGCTAATGTATGTCAGCGTGATGCTAGACAACATGGAAAAAAGACATCATGAGTGCCCTAGACATGCTGCAGGAGTAGCTAAGAAAAAAACAGCTCATGTGGTGATGGGACACCCACTCAGGGTGTTAACATCACATGGGGTGGTGGCCTATGTGAACTCTCAGGCATTTACACTCTCCCCATTAAGACCGCAAAGGCTGAGCAAGGTGCTGGAAGCACTTATCACCTTCACGCATGAAGGAATAAAATATGGCAGAAAGAATAACCACAGGAACTCCTCATGTATGTGCAGAGAAAGTACAAACGCAGGAAAAAATAAGACCAGACCTACAAAGCACCCCATTTGTGGGGGCAAGAGACCTATACACAGATGGGTGCTGCTTTAGGCATGACACGGAGGGGTTAAAAGCGGCGTATGCAGTGGTTGAAAATTTTTTTTGGATCACTAGACAGACAGAGAGGCTGACAGGGGCACAGTCGGCCCAGAAGGCAGAGGTGTTGGCAGTCACAGCAGCACTGAGATTGGGAGAAGGGCAGAATGTGAACATTTACACAGACTCAGCTTATGCAGCAGGTGCAGTGCATGTGGAAATGAAACAGTGGATAAGGACAGATTTCAAAACAGCAGCACAGAAGCCAATAAAACATGAACAGGAAATGAAAGATCTAGCAGAAGCTTTACTTCTTCCAGAACAGGTGGCAGTTATAAAGTGTCAAGGACATGACAGCAGTGACACTCAGGTGGCCAGAGGCAATCAGGCAGCAGACCAGGCAGCAAAACAGTGTGCAGGCTACAGTCCTAGACTACAGATGTGTGCGGAACCCAAGTGGGAACCACAGCCCAGCCTGGAAGAAACTAGGGAGCTGCAAAAGGGGGCCTCTCCAGAAGAAAAAACAATGTGGAAGGCCAGAGGTGGAAGGCAGGATCAGCAAGGCTTATGGAGAAGCCCAGATGGTCGCCCAATTTTACCCCCAAGCATGACAACATCTGCCTTGGAGGAAGCACATGGTACGGGACATGCAGGAGTGAGTCAGATGATGAAAAATCTAGAAAACTGGTGGCATCCAATTTTGAAACAAATAGTGAATCACTGGATCAATTCATATGAAATGTGTAAACAGTATAATGTCAGACCAACACTGAAACCAGAACCAGGGAAATTCCCTACAGAACCAGTAGCAGGAAAAGAAATCATTATTGATTACACAGACATGGTGGAAAGAGCAAAAGGCTACAGGTATTTGTTGGTGTGTGGGGACACATTCACTGGCTGGCCAGAAGCATGGCCAACTAGAAAAGAAGATAGCAAGACTGTGATAAAATGTTTGATCAATGATTACATTCCAAGACATGGTTTTCCTATGAAAATAAGATCAGACAATGGCACACATTTTAAAAACCAAGAACTACAGGAGGTGGAACGTGTTTTGGGGTTGAAACACTCCTTTGGAACAGTTTATCACCCCCAGTCACAGGGAAAAGTGGAGAAAATGAATCAAATGCTCAAAACCAAATTGCCAAAAATCTGTGGACAGACAAAAATGGATTGGGTTGATGCTTTACCATTAGCACTGATGTTGGTCAGAAGTTCTGTAATTCAGAAATGGGGACTGACACCACATCAGTTACACAGAGGAAGACCTTTTCCAGGTCCACACACCAGGTTACCATGTCAACCTATGAATGAAACATCTATGTCCCGCCGTGATTATTACAGTGCTCTCCACAGTCTTGTTTCAGCGTTCACCAAACAGGTCCCACCACAGGGTGCCAAAGGAAACCACCAGGTGGTGGAACGCACGTCACACGCGGTGAGGCTGGAGGGAAAAGGCGACACGTGGTATCATTGGAGTCAGTGTGCAGCCACTGAGGAACCTCAGCGCTCTCAACATCAGGTACACCAGGATTTACAGGATACCACCACGACGCCGTGAAAGGGAGCCTACTGGTGAATCCTCTACTCAAGCAGGGTCATAATAAAACCCGTACAGAGATTCAGTGAGCTTATGCTTACTCACAAAAATTGGAGAAAGGAGACAGAGCAGAAAAACAAAGAAGAAAAGGCGGAAGAAAGGTAATTTTACTGATCTTAAAAACACTAAGCTGCCCTCCTGCTTCAGGGGGACAGAAGAGGTGGAAGAGTGGTCACTTTTGGACCACAGGGTGTTGTAGCAACTCCCACACACATAGGGAAGAGGAAAAACCACAAAGAGACTCAGAGACTTTATATATATATATATATATATATATATATATATATATATATATATATATATATATATATATATATATATATATATATATATATAAAAAAGTTGTGTGTTTCTCCACAGGTGTTTTTCCACAGGGGCACTAAAATAGCATAAAGCATGTGGGCAGGAAGACTTGTAACCAAACCTCCTAAGGGTTGGGTCGCAGGAGGTTTATTATTATCTGTTGTCATTGTTACAAGTATATTGTGGTATTTCTGTGATTTTCCATTCCAAACATGTCCTGTCGACCCTCCTAAAAAAATCAACAAAACGCGCTATTACAGCAGCATCCAATGAATGGTGCTTAAAACAATATGGCGGAGTGGAATTAAATTACACTCTGGGGGCCACCACCACCTTTCAGGTCGATCTATGTGACATTATAAAATGTGGCAGTAAAAACAATCACGCGCGTTGGCTCAGTTACAATGTATATCTGTGTGGAACTCCTCTGGTTCAAAAAACATGCTTAGGAGAAAGACCATGTGGTCGTATGGGATGTCAAAGCTTCTGTAGCGGTTGGGACCAGGCGCTTGCACATTCAGGCCTCTGGAGCCCCAGCAGGAAGTATGTTAACACAGGAGAAGCACGCAAAATTAGTCTGATACAGGGTGAGTTTAAAAAGAACGGACAAGAGGGAGTGAACCCCCTGCTTATATCAATTAAAGAATTACATAAAAGGTCTTTTCCCTGGCATATTTCATAACACAGAGAAGGTAATGTTCTTAACCTTAGGGGTAGAAATCTCTGGAAAAGATCCTATGGGACTGATTAAAATTAACCTACAAACTACTAGCTATAATAACACCGATGACCATTCCAAAACAGAAGAAGAACAACAGGTGATCACATCACAGGGGAACACGGTGATTAAAATGGATTATTCTACATTAGAACCGTTACAGATTATTCAAATGGCGACGGGATACACAGATGACAATCTCTAGCTGAATTGGATGGCAGAAACAGCTAGGGAGCAAAGTCAGGGTGACTGTGTGGAGTGTGCTACAGCACACGCCACACATTTAACCATTTAACCACTGAACCTCTCATTTAACCACTGAACCTCTCCCCTGCACCCAGAAGATACATGGGGTTATAACTGCATGCTGGGTCTGACCCCAACAGGCCAATTCGCTTAATTGTACCACGCTAGCCAGCATATTTCCACCCATCCCTAACAACACAAGAACTGGACCGTTCACCCCCAGAAATGTTAATGGTACCTACATTTGCTTCAATTTCACGAATTCAAAGCCTAAAGTTAATGTAGGGGAAATCCCGGCAGATTGGTGTAATGACACCCTGCCAGGAAAAAGAATAGGAGCATGGGCTAGATCTGGATTGTACTATTATTGTGGTGGCCATAGGCTCCTAACGAACATACCCAAAAGATCGGTAGGAGTTTGTGCGATGATAAGACTAAGGCCTTAATCTTAGACTAAGGTCCCAGTAACATTAAGGTCCCACCTTAATGTTACTGGGACCCAACATCACTGCAGCACGCACACCCCATGACAAATCTATTCAGTTAACTCATAAAAGGAGAAGACACATCATTAAAAGAAGTACTCCTAATTTCAATCTGGGGGAAGGATCCCCCACCTACATGGATGCCATAGGCGTCCCCCGAGGGGTCCCACATGAATATAAACTCGTAGACCAAGTAGCAGCAGGGTTTGAAAACATACCCTTGATAGCGGCCATTTTTCCAATAACTCCCAACAAAAACATAGACCATATCAATTACATTCATTACAACGTGCTGAGATTGGCAAACCTCACCAGGGACGCAGTAGAAGGTCTTGCTGAGCAGTTGGGACCAACATCCCTGATGGCGGTACAAAAATCGCATGGCTTTGGATATGTTACTAGCTGAAAAAGGGGGTGTTTGCGCTATGTTTGGAGACATGTGTTGTACATTTATCCCCAACAACACAGCGCCTGATGGATCAGTAACAAAAGCATTAGAAGGATTGCGTACGCTCTCAGAAACCATGCACGAGCACTCAGGAATCTCTAATCCGCTTGAGGAGTGGATGGTGTTTTTGGTAAGTGGAAAGGTCTGATTATGTCCCTGTTTATTTCTCTTGCAGTATTTGTAGCAATATTGGTTACCTGTGGTTGTTGCTGTATTCCATGCATTCGCTCATTGAGAGTCTGCCTCCTCTCCTCCACCATTGAGAAACAGGACCCCAGAGTTATGATGCCTTTGTTAGTCACAGCACTTGAGGAGTAGAACGAGGACACTGGGTTTGAGCTGATGCATTTATAAGATTTAACTTGCAATCAAGATTATTGTTAAACCCCTAGGATGTAATTGTTTTAACTCAGAGCTATTATTAGCGAGCTATAAGAGGGTCAAATGCATTCGGACAAGAGTTTCTGGTCTGAAGACATTTGGGATTAGGCTCCTAAAATCAGGGATTTTCTTTTACTTTTTACTTAACTCATTTAACTATACATATATAGATGTGTTTTGGAGAAGTATTGCGGTTCTTGGGAAAATATGTGTTTTTCTTTTATTACTTATCACTATTACAATACAATCAAGTATTTACCGAAGGCGTCATAACAAACCAGTAAATTTAGGGTTTTCTATGGCACTATTTAATGGGTGAACTCTTAAAAGAGTTCAAAATGGGGAAATTGTGGAATGTATTAACTTTGATCTGCTTTTATACACTTTTATGAAGGTTTAACATGTTTTTATATGCTTTTATATGAGTTTATATGCTTTAAAGTAGAATGTCAGAAGATTAGAATAAAAAGCGCTGTTTGTGAGCAGAAAAGAGGGTTTCAAAGCCAGATCAGCAATTAGCAGAACAGGATGTTTCAGTTTGTGAGCAGTAGAGACAGTCTCAAGGCCAGGCCAGCAATATGTATCAACGGGGTGAAAAACAAAATCCTTAAAAAGGTAAAAGTAGCTGTTAGGGAGTAGAAACCGATACTGTATACGTCATTTGCTTGTGTGTCTATGTGAAAATCAACCATTGAAATCAAATAAAAATAGCCTGAGCGGGAGAGAGAGTCAGAGTTGCTGTCCGCAGAAGCTGCAGGTGCATCTCTCCCTTTGCAAAGGCGAACCTGAATTATGCGTTTATGGCTGAGTTATTGTTGCACTCTTGAGTAGGTCCTGCACAACGAATCAACGGACCCAGAGAAGCAGACGGCTTCAGCAATGGAGCAAAACTTTCTTCAACTGAATAGCTCCAAAACCGAAGCCACCCTGGTTGGAACTCCTCATCAAACCAAATCATTATCCATAACCAGCATCACCTTTTCTGGTACTAACATCCCGCTCTCATCAACAGTTAGTAATCTTGGTGTAAAAATTTACTCCCAACTCACTTTTGAAGCCCATATTAATCACCTATGCAAGACCTCTTTCTACCACATTTCCAAACTCCGTCCCATGCTTTCCCTCCCAGACGCAGAAAAGCTGTTTCATGCCTTTGTCTCCTCCCGACTGGACTACTGCAACGCACTTCTCATTGGGATCCCTAGAAAGAGTCTGCAGAGGCTTTCAATACATTCAAAACTCTGCAGCTAAGATCCTGATGAGAATGCGGAAACATGAGCACATTACCCCAATTCCCCATTCATTACACTGGCTTCCCATCTCCACCAGGATTGAGAACAAGGTTTCCAATCCTCACACATCAATGCATCCATGGACATGCCCCCCCTGCCTACCTCAAAGAGCTTATCAACCCACAGAAGACAAGCCGCTCCCTTCACTCCACTCACTCAAACCTCCTCCACATTCCCAGAACCAGACTCAGGACAATGGGAGATAGGACATTTTGTGCTGCTGCCCCACATCTGTGGAATGCCCTCCCAGACACCTTCAGGGCACCTCAATCCACTGAGTGTTTTAAAAAAAGGCCTTAAAACATTTCTTTTTAGCAAATCTTTTGGTCCCCTTTAGATGTTTTTTTTTCTCTCTTCTAAAATAGCTTTTTAATTTTTTTTATGCTTTTTTTACCTGTAGTACTTTGAGATCTTTTGATGGATAACGCAGTATAAATTAAATTAATACTATCTTTGTCCTTGTCTCTTGGGGCAACTACATCCCTAAATCCATTAAGGATTTTTTTTCTTTTTTTTTTAGCTGCTGCTGTTGTTCTCCATCCAAGCCCAGGCTGCTCGTCTCCCACAGCTCCTCCTCCCCCGCTGGTCCTTCAACACACGCTGTTTTTTTTTTTAATGATAGTGGGTTGTTTGGCAACTGTGGTGGCATGTCTATGACCTTTGGCTGGTTGAATGCCAGTGTTGCGGGTGGGGGGGAGGGGCAAACTTTTTCTCACCTTATCTTGAACCCATCACTGCCCCTTGTTGTTTTTATGTGATTGCTAATGCGTCGGGTGAATTTCTCCCCGGTGACTGAGTGAAGAGGAGATGGGTACCAAAACCCCGTATCAAAACGGCCCCGCAACAAGCTTCAACCTTATCGGTCCTCTTAACCGAATTTTAAAGGTCACATTCATTTTTTGTAGGGAGACTTCAACCCCCACTTTGTTTTGCCATTGTTCTCCATCTTAAGAAACACACACACCGAGGGTCAGGTATGAGCAAAGCTTCCACTTGATTACAGAGCAGGATGTAATACATTATAACCACAATCTTTCATGGGTAATTTGTTTTTCTCTTGAGACCGCTATACTTAAATAGATCCTTCCCTGTAACTGATTCACACACTGTCTCTGTCATTTATTCACGTCATCCACTGTAGGTGACTCTTCTATCTTTTGGTTAACATTTATAATATAAAACATGTATAAATGTAGTTTGGATTTTGGCTAAATATTATTTAATACTTGTTTCACGGTCTGATCAAGTGAACCCGAATTCAGCTACACAGAGAGCCACATTTTAAGAGAGTTTATTGAAAGGTGGTGGGTTGTGGATGATGGTAACCAAGGAGGCTGTACCGGACTGGAGCAGGAAGATGACAACAGCCGCTGGTGGAGCGCAGTAGGAGCTGTGCTGCGCAGCCGGTCAGGCGCAGGGTTCCAGGAAGCCTCCTGGGCAGGCGAGTGAGTGCTGAGTCGAAGGAAAGCTGCCAGCTTAGCAGTGGGGATACACGGATGCCTGGGGAGTCAGCAGGCAGGCAGACAAGGAGGAAGCTGGAGGACAGCAGGCAGGAACAAGGAAGGGGAGTGCAGCTGGCTTGAGGCAGAGGAAGACGGTGAGGAAGACCAAGATGGGGGGCTTGAGTTCAACAAACAAGTAACCCAACAGGCCGGGCGGAGGGAAGCTTGGTATGCGGACCAGAGTCAAAACAAACAAGGTGGCCGACCAGGAGGTTGACGGCCACGGAAGAGCTCTGGAATCCGCTGGGGTGCGCTGCAGAGCTCGAGCGGCGCCTGGGGAGCGCTGGACAGCTCAGCCGATGACTGAAGACCCGGTGGAGGCTTGGCCGACGACTGAAGACCCGGTGGAGGCTCGCCGACAACTGAAGACCCGGTGGAAGGGACACTGGAGGCCGGTGACGGAGCAGGTCCTCAGAAGGCTGGTGACAGAGCAGGTTCTCCGGCGGCCGGCGGTGGAGCAGAGCCTCAGGCGGCCGGCGGCGGAGGAGGACCCTCGGAGGCCGGCGACGGAGCTGAACGGAACTGAACCATGACAACACCCCCTCCTCAAGGTCGGACTCCAGACGACCTTAAGAAAACAAACAAACAGACGCCCCAAAAAACAAAATCAACCCAGACAAGCTGGGCAGAGGGAGGCACAGGTTGGGGGGCTAGAGTTCAACAAAAAAAATACCCCAACAGGGCGGACGGAGGAAGGCTTGGTGGCCCAGAGTCAAAACCTGGGCCCCTTTTGCACCCAGCTCAGGAGCCCCGGCAGGAGGCGGGTCCACCTCTTGGGACTGGGGAGCAACTGACGAAAGAGGGTACCCCAGGACCCCCTCCTCACGGGATCTGAGAGCGGTGGAGGCAGGTGGAGGCGGCTGGAGGGCTCACAGCGGCCGGTGAAACAAGATTCACGGCGGCAGCCGGCGAACCGGCAGCAGGGCTTTCGCCAGCCAGCGAAGCCAAATCCTCAGTGGAAATCGGCGAGGCAGAAGCCAATCCTCAGCAAAGCAGGACCCTCTGATGCGGCCTGCGGCGGCGAGCAGGAACCTCTGATGACTGGCGCTCTGGCGTGCACCTCGCCCACGCAGACTTGGGGCGTGGCGTGTGATGCACCTCCATGGGCGGCAGCCCATGGAGCTGGTCCCCAGCTGGTCCGTAGGGACGGACCAGCTGGGGAACAAATCGTCCCTGTCCCCATAGCTGGGACTCTTCTATGTGTGGCCCTCTGGCGGGAGGAGGCGTAGCTCTCTGTGCAGTGGCGTAGGGTCGAGCTCGAGAGGCCAGCTAGGTGTCATGGAGGTGGTGGAAGAGTTGACGGGGAACTGGAGGGAGTCTTGTCAGGCTAGCCGGAGCAGCCATGACGCCGTCAGACCAACTCAGCGGGGAGGCAGAGGTGACGTCAGCCCCAGTCGGCAGAGATGCTGCAGTAGCGTCAGGTCTGAGCCCCAGGAAGAGCTGCGAAGGTGTTCTTATGCCGGTGAGCATAGCATCTGTGCTGGGAAGAGTCGTGCGACAAGGGAGAGGCTGTTGCTGATGATGAGGATCGAGAGCAGCGGCGAGAGCAGCGGCGAGAGCAGCGGCGAGAGCAGCGGCGAGAGCAGCGGCGAGAGCAGCGGCGGGAGCAGCGGCGGGAGCTGCGGCGGGAGCAGCGGCGGGAGCAGCGGCGGGAGCAGCGGCGGGAGCAGCGGCGAGAGCAGCGGCGAGAGCAGCGGCGAGAGCAGCGGCGAGAGCAGCGGCGAGAGCAGCGGCGGGAGCAGCGGCGGAGAATGAGGAGGAACTGCAGGGAGAAAATAGAGCTGAAAGGGAGGATGAGGAGGAACTGCACCGAGAACAGAGCTGAAAGAGAGGATGAGGAGGAACCGCAGCAAGAACATAGAGCTGAAAGGGAGGATGAGGAGAAACCGCAGCGAGAACATAGAGCTGAGGATGAGGATTGTGACATAGAGGATGCCCTCTATTTTGTTGAGAGGTTAAGATATTTAGAGATGCACTTCTACACTACACTAATACTCTAGTTTAGGCATGATTTGGACCTTGTTTAGTCCTAGATTACACTTGAATAAGATCTACTATAGTTTTGTTTAATGAATGTGGGTTAATCCTAGGTGGTAATCCTTAAAAGTTCCGAAAACAACCACTGGCTTACTCCATTTGTACTCGTACTTGTCATCTTCTGCTTTATCCGGGACCGGGTCCCTCGTTACTCGGGTCACTCGTTAACAGCAGCCCAAGATACTTGAACTCCTCCACTTGAAGCAGAAACTCTCCTCCAACATGAAGGGAACAGGCCACCTTTTTCTGGTTGAGAACCATGGCCTCAAACCTGGAGGAGCCAATTCTCATCCCGGCTGCGAAATCCGCCGGTCCCCAAACCAGATGCCCTCCGGCCCTTGGCTACGCCCAGAAATCCTGTCCATACATTATTGCCCAAATATGGTAACTGACATCACATCCTATGACGTTACGTTGCGGTAAGGCACTGCACTTTACAAGATAATTCAATAGGAACTATTCTACACAGCAGGATCGGGAGCAGCGGAGGAGAATGAGGAGGAACGCAGCGAGAACATAGAGCTGAAAGGGAGGATGAGGAGGAACCGCAGCGAGAACATAGAGCTGAAAGAGAGGATGAGGAGGAACCGCAGCGAGAACATAGAGCTGAAAGGGAGGATGAGGAGGAACCGCAGCGAGAACATAGAGCTGAAAGGCAGGATGAGGAGGAACCGCAACGAGAACATAGAGCTGAAAGGCAGGATGAGGAGGAACCGCAACGAGAACATAGAGCTGAAAGAATGTGGGTTAATCCTATGTGGTAATCCTTAAAAGTTCCGAAAACAACCACTGGCTTACTCCATTAGTACTCGTACTTGTCATCTTCTGCTTTGTCCGGGACCGGGTCCCTCGTTACTAGGGTCACTCGTTAACAGGAGCCCAAATACTTGAACTCCTCCACTTGAAGCAGAAACTTTCCTCCAACATGAAGGTAACAGGCCACCTTTTTCTGGTTGAGAACCATGGCCTCGAGGAGCCAATTCTCATCCCGGCTGCGAAATCTGCCGGTCCCCAAACCAGATGCCCTCCGGCCCTTGGCTACACCCAGCAATCCTGTCCATACATTATTGCCCAAATATGGTAACTGACATCACATCCTATGACGTTACTTTGCAATAAGGCACTGCACTTTACAAGCTAATTCAATAGGAACTATTTTACACAGCTGCAATTATTTCGGATTTCCAGAGGACTTCACCACTGAAATTCACGAGAGCTATTGTTAAAGCAACAATGCCCACGTGCATGGCAGTTGGATGTTCCAATACATCAGGTAAAAGTGAAAAAAAAAAATTTTTTTTCACGTTTCCGAGTCATGATCCACCATGGGTTAATCGTTGGATTGCCAACTTGAAAAGGGAGGATACTCCATCGAACTTCTGGCCAGAGAGAAAAACACGTCATCTGCAGCCAACATTTCGAAGAACAATGTTTTCAAAATGACATGAGAGCCAGGATTTTCTGTAGGTTTTTCCTTTTCATAATGTAGAATTTGTGGGGACATTGGGTGTTACCCGACGAGAGGGTAAGAGGGTAAGAATATGTAATGTGCCTTATAATTTTGTCCATTGTCTGGGCAGAGGTGGTCTGTGTGGATTAGCCTTTTAGCCTGATGTGCAGACCACCACAGCTGCAGTTTTTTGGGCTTGTTTCTGAAAGTGAAGTCGCGTGTTTGGTCTCTAAATTCACCCAAAACAAGTTTAGAGCCCAAACATAACGCGCTGGAGCGCATCCTGACAGGAGCAGAGCAAAGGCAGAAAGAGCAGCTCTGCCCGTATTTTCTGCAGTTTACGGCTGCAATAACTGATGATAACTGCTGAAAGTAGATTAGGCGGTGCAGATCACTATTTTGAGCAGAGATTGGTTCTAAAGATGAGTTTTTACTCCCTGATAACATTGCAGAAACATCCTGCAACGTGACGTCACAAACTGGGAGGTGGCAGTACTGTTCTTGACCAATATGGATGCCTCCAGTAAAGCACATTCAAATGAAAATTACTCTTAATTAAAAAAAATATATTATCATTTATTCAAAAGTATGTAATAATTTTGTATTTAAAGTACTTTCAGCAGTTTGAATTCTGATTATGACCGGACTTCTCCTTTAACTGTGATTTCTTACAATAGGTTCCCCCACCTGCTCCCCTACAATAACAATAACCAAAAACACAATGCTACTAAGCTCTCTTAGATATGTATTTAATTGTATAGCTTTTAATATATTCAAATTTATATTCACTCTTTACAGGTGACAGGCGTAAGCCTGTTACAAAGGCTTTCCACCACTGCAAAGCTGGTTCTTGTGCTACCACATTCTAATGCAGATGAAGAGAGGGTGTTTTCTCTGGTGGGGCTAAACAAGACCAACACCAGGAACAGCTTGGCTCTAGAGGGAACAATAATAATGACTATAAAGATGGCTGGTCTGGAGCCCTATATAAAGTGGGAACCAACCACTGATATCACCTAGGCCTCAAAGGCCACATAAGCTTACAGTGATGCTCACAAAAGCTAGATCATTTAGATGAAGCATTCCTCCATAGTGTTTTGTATTTTTTGTGTGTGCTGTGTTTACAACTAGTTTACATTTGTCAGTATTGGTAAGGATGCTTTGCAGACAGGGGAGCTGACAAGAATAATCTTGAATATCGTGGTGGACCATAAGGGTCTTTTACAGTTCGAGTGGAGGTTAACTGGTTTTAACAAGATACGTTTTATCTGATTTAGTCCTGCACTGTCAGGACAGTTAAATCTAAATTATTCCCTGGTTTGGTCCTGTCATGGTCTTTAGCTTGGCTTGCTTAAGCCTGTGTTATTTGCTGGTTGAATCCTACATTTTGTGGTTTAGGATTTTCTTTAATACTGGCATAGTTTCATTTTACTGTTAATTTTAACATTCCTTTATTTATCCTCATTTGGTCCATATAATGTTTTAAGCACTTCATTTCCATCACATTTTACAAAATTAAACATCCAGAAAAGTCCTGTCATGTGTCATGGTGATTTTTTTTTTTCGAGCTTTTACAGTTTCCTAAAAAGGTCTGAATTGTTTAACTCCCATATCAATTGTAAATAATAATAACATTAATGGGTTGATATATTTTTTTGGCTGCACTGTGCAATGGGTAGCACTGTTGCCTTGCAACAAGAAGGTTCAGGGTTCAAATCCAACCCTGAGTCTTTCTGCATGGAGTTTGCATGTTCTCCCTGTGCATGCGTGAGTTCTCTCCGGGCACTCCGGCTTCCTCCCACAGTCCAAAAACATGACTGTTAGGTTAATTGGCTTCTCTAAATTGTCCTTAGGTGTGAGTGTGTGCGTGAATGGTTGTTTGTCTCTGTGTTACCCTGCGACAGACTGGCGACCTGTCAGGGTGTACCCCGCCTCTTGCCCAGTGAACGCTGGAGATAGGCACCCGCCGCCCCACGAGGGATTAAGCGGGTCAGAAGACGGATGGAAGGATGGATGGGTTGATATATTTAATCTTTAGCCTAATAACAAATATTCATTTACTGGAAGTGGTGTTCTAGACCTAGCTGGTCTGTGTTTCTTGGAGAAGCCCTGTAGATCGGTGGTTTAAAACTTGGTCACTCTGGATGCCTGAGCAAGACCCTTAGCCCCAGATTGCTTCCCATGCGCCGAGTGTCGGCAGCACACTGCTCCCTAAGGGATGGTTTAAAAGCAGAAAACAATTTTCCCCTTTGTGGGACTATTAGGGGAAAATATTTATATTTATTTATACAGTATGGTTGGCAGGGGATTGGACTATCACTGGTTCCTGTATTAGTGCCAGTAATCCAGAAATAACTTATGCGTGCCCCCATTGTTTATTTTAGTTAAACTGCATGGATTAATAAACATAATTTTCTAATTATTTCTGTACAGTATATTTAAGTTGTAAGTCTTTTAGTAGGGGCCATACTTTAATTTATTTCATTGTAAAATCCTCTGAATTTTGATCATAACCACAGATCAATTATTGTTATTGAGTCATATTTACTGTGCTACAAAACATCCTACATTTTGCTTCTCTATTTCAGTTAAATCCTCTGAAAACCTACAACCTATAGCTGTGCCTGTCCTCATTGCCTTGCAATTTAACCCTGAAAAGGGTGCCGCACTGAGTGCCTGTCCAACCTCCTTCAAAATCTCACTCCAAGGTTTTGTGAAAAGTTGGCAGCCCTGTACAGATGCTTGGATTCTAAAGCACACTGAAGATAGATCTAGCCACGTCGTTGTGTAAAATGTCTTTGTTGTAATATTGAGCATAAACAAACAGTTAACACACAATTCTAAATTCGGATTACTCCGTCTGTAAATCGGATCTACTAGTCTGCTGTCTCAGGAGAGCAGCTAGTTAAGGTAAAGCGCAATCAAGCCATAACAACGGAAGAGAGGAAGACCTCGTGCTGTTTTTAAAAAAGAAACATGATTAATCCTCACTTGACAAAGGCTCTGGAGCACAGACAGAGTATAGCCTCCCCCTTCTCAGGTGTTTGACTCTGGGTGAAAACAATGTCCGCGACACCATTCATCCTGGGTCTCTCCAGCATTAACACGCTCAGATCACGATCTCAGACAGACGAATAACTCAGCGACCGAAAACGAGTCCACCATATGTCCTGGTTCTTCTTCTTCTTCCTTCTTCCTCTGCTTCTTCTTCTTCTTCTTCTTTTCTATTATGGCGGATCACAAGCAACTTTAAGGTGCATACCGCCACCTACTGTACATGAGTGTGTAATAGCGTTACTTCACATCTATTAGATTCTATTTTTTTATTTTGTATTCTTAAGATAAATAAACAATGCTTTCCTTAATTTATGAATATCTGTTATGTTTCCTTCATTTCCTAATATACCTTTAAGATTCCATTCATGCCCTATACTTCTAACTATTCTCTTTAATTCTTCCCTTTCAAGTTTATATGACTTACAGTTCATCAGTATGTGTTCTACATTTTCTTTTTCTCCACATCTCTCACATTTATCACTATTTTTCCTTCCTATTAAATAAAGCATGTCATTTAAGTAGGTATGACCTATTCTTAATCTACTAATTATTATTTCTTCTCTTCTGTTTCTTTCATTAATGCTTCGAATTTGAACTGACTTTTGCACTTCATATAATCTTCTTCCTTTCTTATCTTCATTCCATATTTTTTGCCATTCCTCCATTTCTTTACTTTTAATAAGTGATTTCCCTTCCCATTTCCCAAAAGGAATTGAAATTGTTATTTCCCCCTCCAAAGCCCTTTTAGCTAATTTATCTGCCTTTTCATTGCCTTTTACTCCTTCATGTGCTGGTACCCAACAAAACCAAACATCTATGCCACCCCTATATAATCTGAATAAAATATTATGAATTTCTAATACCAAATCTTTTCTATCATTTCCTTCTCCCTTAATACTTTCCACTACTGCTTTAGAATCTGTGCACACCACCACCCTGATTGGTCGAATCTCCTCCACCCATTGCAAGCTTAATTTCTTCCTCCGCTGCTTCTTTTTTTTTAACCTAAATGGCGGTTGGCAAACCAACTTAAGGTTAATATACCGCCAACTACTGGATTGAACGTCGATGATAGAGGGAATTTGTGCGGAGGTAAAAAACAAAACAAAAAAAAACATCATATCTTGGACATAAAGATGCGAATTGTGATGTGAGAAGTTGCACCTCAAAAATATTTACTTCTAAAACTAAAATACTTGTACAAAAAAACACACACATGCAAAATCTATTTGAGTTTTTAAAAATCTTCTCCAGAGGTTTTCACAAAAACAAAAACTCATTATATCTTTGCTCATCTTGGGCAAAATTTTCCATTACAACTACAGGTCAGTGAACACAACTTCTCGAATCTGCTACTGCCAATTTTCAACTCTTGTCTGAGCGTGGCAGGCTCACTGAGCTATATAATACACTGTAGTGCTGCTAGGCCGTTTCTCAATATGCGTTCTTGAGCGTTCTCGTGTGCTCGTGTGCTCGTGACACGTCATCAGCCTCAGCCCGAGCACTGAGCTGTGTGAAGCTGACACCCCACCCACGTCAAAAAATTCAGCAAATAGTCTGAATGGTTAGTGCTCCGTTTGTGCAGGTTTGTGCCGTTGAAATTTTCATTTGTGCAGTTTTGGTTTCTGAGATATTAAAAATTATTTTTTAGGTCATCTAGAGTTCACTATCCCCCCATATCGCTCCAAAACAAACCAAAGTGGGCTAGTTCGTTAGTGCTCCGTTTGTGCAGGTTTGTGCCGTTGAAATTTTCGTTTGTGCAACTTTCGTTTTTGAGAAATTAAAAGTTATAATTTTGGCCGATGACGTCACCATCCCTCCATATCGCTCCAAAACAAACCAAAGTGGGCTAGTTCGTTAGTGCTCCGTTTGTGCAGGTTTGTGCCGTTGAAATTTTCGTTTGTGCAGTTTTGGTTTCGGAGATATTAAAAATTATTTTTTAGGTCATCTAGAGTTCACCATCCCCCCATATCGCTCCAAAACAAACCAAAGTGGGCTAGTTCGTTAGTGCTCCGTTTGTGCAGGTTTGTGCCGTTGAAATTTTCGTTTGTGCTACTTTGGTTTCGGAGATATTATGAAATTTACTTTCAGCCGATGACGTCATCCCAGCCCGCCACTTCAAAACAAAGCGCTAAGTTTTTCTTTCTTTGCTGGTGCTGAGCTGGATCTAAAACCAAAGTAGGCTACTTTTTTAGTGCTTCGTTTGTGCAGGTTTGTGCCGTTAAAATTGTCATTTGTGCTGCTTTGGTTTCGGAGATATGAATTTTAATTTCAGACGATGACGTCATCCCAGCCCGCCGCTTCAAAACAAAGCGCTAAGTTTTTCTTTCTTTGCTGGTGCTGAGCTGGATCCAAAACAAACCACGGTAGGCTACTTTTTCAGTGCCTCGTTTGTGCTGGTTTGTGCCGTTGAAATTAGCGTTTGTGCTGCTTTGGTTTTGAAGATATTAAAGAATATTTGTTAAGGTCATCCAGAGTTCACCATCCCCCCCATTTTGCTTCGAATCCGACCAAACTGGTCTACTTTTTTTGTGCTTTGTTTGTGCAGGTTTGTGCCGTTAAAATTGGCGTTTGTGCTGCGTTGGTTTCGGAGATATTATGAATTTTATTTCGACAGTGGAAGTCATCAGAGCCCGACACTGCAAAATGAACTGGAGCTCTTCGTTTTTTTTAAAGCTTGATTCATAATTCACAAGTCTTATATAACCAGGGCAATAGCAACCATATTTTTTTTCAATTATCAACGACAACCTTGGAGTAAACTCAAATGTTTAATTAAGATTTGCATCCCAATAGTTTTTGCGGAGCGCTACGATTTTGTGCTGAGCTTAATACAAAACAAACCAAATTGGTCTATTTTTTTAGGCTTTTCTAATTCAATCTATATGCTTTATACTTTCAGCTGATAACACAGTCAATATGTTCATAGTTGAACAATATTTCCCACTTCATGCATAAAGCTAGTAAAAATTGGAGTGGTCCTTCAGCCTAATTAAAGGTTTAGTTTAGGTGGACAAAGGAAGGTTTTAGGAGATTGTTCCTTACAGTGTTGTTCGATTTTAGAGGCTAACCGTGTGATTATTTGTTTTTGGCAAGTTTTTTGCTATTGTTTTTAGTTTGGGTATGTTTTCTGCGTTATATAAGCCTGTATACTTTAATTGCCTTATTGTTTGGTGCAGACATCCACCCTGATAAAACAAGGCGGAAGTTTCCCAGACTGGTTCCCAAGTAGCACACGGAAGCATTCGTTGATGTACGTCTTCAGATCAGGGTAAGGAGTGAAGGCCTTCACCAATGCACCAAGAATAGCCAGAGAAAAGTCACTCACGGCTTCCTTTGGTACAGCAGCACCCGTACGAAGCCATTCTGTCAGCCATGTTGCAATAGCATTAATGTCGTGTCTCTCTGACAGCATTTGCACAACTGGGACTGAGGAATTGTCCCCCGTCAGAACGCCCTGATAAAGGAAGATGTGGCCAGATGTACCATTTGGTCTCACAAGTCTTTTCACAACCGAGCCTGTTGCATCAAAGCAAACTACAGAGGGGCATTTTTTGGACAATGCTCTATACACATGGAGCTGAGTTGGACTTCAATAGTGGCAGAAGAACTTGTCTAGACCAATGTCTCTTATACAACCACTGTGAGGTGTGCTATATTTTAGCAATTGCAAAGACAAAATTGGATCTTTGTCACCTAATTCCAAATCTCTTCTCTCTTGCTTTGCTTTTCGTAGGGTCGCCAAATTTGGTAGGTGACTTGGCTCAGGATCTCCAATATCCATCAAATCTGATGCCTTCGCTGACCTCCATACAGCCGGCTCCATCCTGCATAAACACAGGAAATCTGTGCACGAAGGTCTCCAGACATGAACCTCTTGGAACGGCCAGTGTGCAGGGAGATATCAGTGTCTTCGATGGAACACTCGAGAACCATTGGGCTGTTGACTGTTGGTTCTCTGGCACATGTCATTTTAACATGGCCTTGACACTCTTTACAGAAGCCCTTAATGTCTATGTAGTTGCTGGTTCTAGATGAATAAACTTTTGCTCTCTGGAACACAAATGTGCATGTACTTTTAACTTTTTTCCAGATCAGGTGGTTGAGCATGACTCCAAGTGCCTGGCTTCAAAATCAGATATTCCCTTTTGCCGGATGATGAAAACTTGTCATTGTATTGTACTTTTTCAGGTACAAATTTCATCCATTACTCAAAAGGGACTTCAAGCTGAAAAACTGAGCAGCTGTCCAGTCCAGGAGAAATGGAGCCAGAATCAAACTCTGTGTCCACACTGCTCTCAGGATCAGTTTCCTGCTCATTGATCTCCAAACATGACCAGATGTTGTGTCTGTTTAACTTTACAAAAGTGTACAGGGCTTTTGGAGACATCTTATTTTCCAGCTGCTGACTTAGTTCTCTCCAAATAGTGGCAGCTGGAGTGGCTATTTTGCCATTTAGAAAGATGGCCTCTTTTGAAGTGCAGAGAACTGCAAAAAGGGAATCCCTGTCTACGGATGGCTGTCGAGGCATCTAGTTAAAGAATAAAAAGACTGATTAGCATTAAATCAAACATGCTGGCCTATAATATCTGTCATGCCATGAAAAATTAATATTATAGAATTGTTACAACTTGAAACCTTAGTCGTCTTACGTAATTCTAGATGGCATTTATGCATTTTTACTACTTGTTAATGTTCAATTAAAGTATCAGTTCAACTTTAAAAATGTGTCTTAGCTCTGGAGTCTACAGATGTGCCTAATCACCTAATCATTGTGAAGCCTTGCAGAATGTTTCAAGAAATTCAAGTCTGGACTTAAAATGTAATTGAATTGTGGATTTCCAGAAATATGCATTGCAGTGTATGAAATTAACTTCCTGATCCCCTGGCCAAGTTAGCTAAATATGACATAGTTGTCATGTGCAAGTGTGACTAAAAATAACTTATTTGGTGCTAGGATTTACTCCCATGTGGCAGCTAGCCCTGTATGTATGGCATTTAACCAAGAATATCCCACTATTTATTCTCTTACCTTGTTCCAAAAATCTCATTTGACAGATGTCCAAAAAATTCCAAGAATGTCAATTTTAAGCCAAAAAATAAATAAATAAGACTATTCAAAGTTTTAAAGGCTAATGCTCTTGCCGCCTAGACAAGATCACTGGCTCACTGGGTGGCGTCACTCCCTATGGCATTGCGTGAGGACTTCATATATAAACTTGCAGAATCTTAAAAAAAAAAAAAAAAGAATCTTCACGACTTTATATATCAAATTTGCCAAACGCTTAATGCCGTTCTAAAAATTCTTACATTTAAGGTGAGAAATTGCAAATTAAGATTTGAAGCATTTCAAATGTTAAACAAAAGTAAATTACTTGGTTCAATTGAACCAAATTACTTAGTTCAATTGCCTACGTGCTGTGCACTTCCGTTTTTTTCATTGGCTTTTTTTTACCCGTTTGCTGCCGAATATGCGGAAAATAACTGTCCACGATGTGAATAGGATTATCAAAACCACCTTAAAAAAAGCCCAGTTATTTTAAAATACAATATAAGTAACAGGTAAAATAGTTTCAGAAGTTATAAGCATATCATAACGGTTGCAGATCGTGAGGTTTTGAGCAAGGCGTGTGTATAGGCAGGTGCTTCCCCCCTTCATTTCTGAGAGGATAATATTAAATTACTTTGGAGAAAGGTAAATGTATTGGTGGGTTACTTGACATTGCTGCCTAAAGTAAGGTTCTTTAAATGAGACAGAATAAATCGTAATATTTATTAAAGGAATAAAGTACAAAACAATAAGACATTTTACAATAGCAGCTTAAATAACATGCATGACAAAAGAAAAATACAAAATTAATAACTGCTTTTCTTGAGAAAAGTGAGACCAAACGGTAGATCTGACCACATCTTTTTACACCAATGAAGAACATCATTAAGGACGCCAGCCATCCTGCACATGGACTGTTCCAGCCTCTCCCCTCAGTCAGGAGGCTGAGATCCATGAGATGGGACTCGTGGTGAAACTGCCTTCATGTGTCGACTTCATGGCTTGCTGTTGTTGAATAATCACTTTTCTTTCCGTGTGCCAACCAAGCCACTATATAAAATAAGCATACTTCTAACAGCGGAAACTAAAAAAAACAAAACAATATAAACACGTTTCCCAAGAGATCTTTGTCAATAAGCAGGAATATATAAATAATTTAATAAGAACGCTGTAGGGGGCAAAACAGGCTCGGTAAATGACACAACTTCATAGTAATGTTACTAGTTTATCAGTAGAAATATATCAAAAAGACATACGTTTTTTCCAATGTTGGCAATAACATATGATTTACCTTTGTCCCAGACTAAATTGCTGACAAGAATTTACAGGCTCAAAAACAGCGTGAAACAGCAGCAGCAGGTGAAATTTATGCACGTGTAATCAATTCAGTTGGTCAGGTGATCACCTGAAAGTATAAAGCATACAGTTTGAATCGGAAACCAAAGCAGCACAAAGGCTCATTTTATCGGCACAAACCTGCACAAACGAAGCACTAAAAAAGTAACCTACTTTGGTTTTGGATCCAGCTCAGCACCAGCAAAGAAAGAAAAACTTAGCGCTTTGTTTTGAAGCGGCGGGCTGGGATGACGTCATCGTCTGAAATTAAAATTCATAATATCTCCGAAACCAAAGCAGCACAAATGACAATTTTAACGGCACAAACCTGCACAAACAAAGCACAAAAAAAGTAGACCAGTTTGGTCGGATTCGAAGCAAAATGGGGGGGATGGTGAACTCTGGATGACCTTAACAAATATTCTTTAATATCTTCAAAACCAAAGCAGCACAAACGCTAATTTCAACGGCACAAACCAGCACAAACGAGGCACTGAAAAAGTAGCCTACCGTGGTTTGTTTTGGATCCAGCTCAGCACCAGCAAAGAAAGAAAAACTTAGCGCTTTGTTTTGAAGCGGCGGGCTGGGATGACGTCATCGTCTGAAATTAAAATTCATTTCTCCGAAACCAAAGCAGCACAAATGACAATTTTAACGGCACAAACCTGCACAAACGAAGCACTAAAAAAGTAGCCTACTTTGGTTTTAGATCCAGCTCAGCACCAGCAAAGAAAGAAAAACTTAGCGCTTTGTTTTGAAGTGGCGGGCTGGGATGACGTCATCGGCTGAAAGTAAATTTCATAATATCTCCGAAACCAAAGTAGCACAAACGAAAATTTCAACGGCACAAACCTGCACAAACGGAGCACTAACGAACTAGCCCACTTTGGTTTGTTTTGGAGCGATATGGGGGGATGGTGAACTCTAGATGACCTAAAAAATAATTTTTAATATCTCCGAAACCAAAACTGCACAAACGAAAATTTCAACGGCACAAACCTGCACAAACGGAGCACTAACGAACTAGCCCACTTTGGTTTGTTTTGGAGCGATATGGGGGGATGGTGACGTCATCGGCCAAAATTATAACTTTTAATTTCTCAAAAACGAAAGTTGCACAAACGAAAATTTCAACGGCACAAACCTGCACAAACGGAGCACTAACGAACTAGCCCACTTTGGTTTGTTTTGGAGCGATATGGGGGGATAGTGAACTCTAGATGACCTAAAAAATAATTTTTAATATCTCAGAAACCAAAACTGCACAAACGAAAATTTCAACGGCACAAACCTGCACAAACGGAGCACTAACCATTCAGACTATTTGCTGAATTTTTTGACGTGGGTGGGGTGTCAGCTTCACACAGCTAGAGGAAGTGACTGTGCGAATTTCAGATTTCTACATTAATCACAGCCACTGCAGTGAGCATTGAAAGTTGCCATTGTATCCCAATGGAGCATCTCCCTCTGGCCCTCAGAGTTCCGTTGTCATGGAAACTCACTCACGCCTGCAGCTGGCCCGTCTACTCAAGTGCAGACACTTTGTGTCAGAGTCTGCCTTTTGGATTATAATGGAGAACTTTGCCTCGAACAACGCTCTATATCTCCTGATCCGTAAAAGGTAGAGACGTAATTTTTTCTGCGTTTAGTTCGTAACATATAGGGGAAGAAGTCAAGCTATTGTTTTTTGCTGGAAAAAGTTTAATAAAGGCGTAAAATCATGATATAAAGGGGATTTTTAAGGAATTTCAGAAATCATCTAAAAAGGGTCCCGAACAAATCGCTGTAGCTCAAAAAGTATAAGAGATATCAAAATAATTCTTTCACCGTGAGTATCAGCAGGCTTTTGAGGACTAGGGTGCTCATTTTTATGTTTGTACAAGAATCGGTGTAGGCACAGCAACGATGTAAAAAAGTGGATGATGTGGGAAAATGCAGCTCCAAAGCGTTTTTTTAGGAATTTGCACATTTGCTAATCCCGAACAAATTGTTCCTGCGGAAAAACTGTAACAGTTATCCACAAAATTCTTTTTTTGTGAGTGCCAGAAGGGTTGGGACATTCATGTGTGAAAGTCTCATGCCTGTACATAAAACGGTTTAGGAGTAGCGACGATGCGAAAACATGTGATGTTTTGGATTTTCAGACGTCATTTTTCAAAACTGCTCCATAGGAAATGAATGGGGGAGGTTTCAGGTTTGTGTCAGTCTGAGGTGATTTGCGAAAAATCTATAAATGCCACACCAATGAGGGTTACATTTCCCGAATCCTGACAAAAATACCTACGTTTTGATGTATAATTTGTTTATGTAGAGTGAAAATTGAGCGAGTGAGCTCAAGTTGTTCGGAGTTTTTAAATCTTTAAAAAAGCTAGAGTGGGCCACTCTGGCGGTTGGAGAATTCCGTCATTGACTTTCATTATAAATGATGATTTCGCTGATTTTTGGACATGAGCTTTGAGGAGTAACTGTGAAGAGACGATAAAAGATATCCACATCCCGTTTTCACTTCTGAGTAGCTCACAGATATATCTACAAACTGGAAGTTAAACAGTGTTCGTAGGTGAAAGCATGATGACACAGTACTGCTTTGAAAATGGTCATTTGGAGGCTTTTTTGAGGCTGTTAGTTTGTTTGAAATCCTGTACTGAGAAGTGCCTAAAAAGGGAGAAAATCCTAAAATTCCCCAAATCTGTCAAGCAGAAGTTTGTAGGAGCTTCCTAGAGCTACTTCCGGTTAGCAACATGCTAACCGTTAGCCGCTAGCATGGTTGTGTTCAGTATCACCGGGTGATTGTACTCTGTCAGTTTGGTCCAAATCCTGTAAAGGGATGTGCCTCAAATAGGGAGAAAATACGTCATTTATAACGTTGCCATGGTAACTCAAAAAGGCGGGTGGTACAAAAAGATACTTCATGGGATCAGCACACATGTTTTTATATACACACACTGTGGGGATTATAATATAAAACTCAAAGTCTCCCACACCAGGAATCGATACCACGACCTCTTGCATGCAAAGCCTGCACTCTCCCTCTGAGCTATACTATAACACCATATATGGTCATGCATTATTGGGACCATAAGGGGTTTGGTCCCCCATTGAAAAGCATTGGATGTTTGACACCTCATAGCTTGGAGATGCTTTATGCGATGTAGCCCAAATTTCTTGTGGAGCTTTCTCTCTAAAGTAAGAACAGACTCTGTGAAGCAGAAGTTGGTGAGACCTTCCTAAAACTACTTCCGGTTAGCAACATGCTAACAGTTAGCTGCTTACAAGCTTGTGTTCACTATCACCGGGTGATTGCACTCTGTCAGTTTGGTCCAAATCCTGTACTGGGAAGTGCCTCAAAAAGGGGTGCCAAAACTTAATGTCACCAAACGTGACCAAAATTCATGGGTCAGAATGGCCTCCTTTAGCAACTCAGCCTCACCACATCTGGGCCCAGAACTCAACATTTGACCAAAATGGTGTGTAGTGCCATTTCCCACGTGTGGGTGGTGCTGTATTGGCCAATTGGGTCGTGTCTGGGCATCATGCCAGGTCCTGTTGGAAGCAAAGGCCCAATAGGAAAGCATGTGAAATCCAACATGAGACAGAAAACTGACACATGGCTGAAAGTCACATGAAAATTTTAAAATGTTAAGAGGAAGTGACTGTGCGAATTTCAGATTTCTACATTAATCACAGCCACTGCAGTGAGCGATGAAAGTTGCCATTGTATCTCAATGGAGCGTCTCCCTCTGGCCCTCAGAGTTCCGTTGTCATGGAAACTCACTCACACACCTGCAGCGACTGTCTACAGAAGTGCAGACAGTTTGGTCACAAAAAGTCCCATTGGATTATAATGGAGAACTTTGCCCCGAACAACGCTTCATATCTCCTGATCCATAAATGGTAGAGATATAATTTTTTCTGCGTTTAGTTCGTAACGGATAGAGGAAGAAGAGAAGCTATCGTTCTTTGCTGGAAAAAGTTTAATAAAGGCGTAAAAAATTATGATATAAAGGAGATTTTTATGGAATTTCAGAAATCCTCTAAAAACGATCCCGAACAAATTGCTGTAGCTCAAAAAGTATAAGAGATATCAAAATAATTCTTTCACTTTGAGTATCAGCAGGCTTTTGAGGACCATGAAGCTCATTTTTATGTTTGTACAAAAATCGGTGTAGACACAGCGACAATGTAAAAAAGTGGTTGATGTGGGAAAATGCAGCTCCAAAGCGTTTTTAGGATTTTGCACATTCGCTACTCCCGAACAAATTGTTCCTGCGGAAAAACCGTAACAGTTATCCACAAAATTCCTTTTTTGTGAGTGCCAGAAGGGTTGGGACATTCATGTGTGAAAGTCTCATGTCTGTACATAAAACGGTTTAGGAGTAGCGACAATGCGAAAACATGTGATGTTTTGGATTTTTAGACGTCATTTTTCAAAAGCGCTCCATAGGAAATGAATGGGGGAGGTTTCGGGTTTGTGTCGGTCTGAGGTGATTTGCGAAAAATCTATAAATGCCACACCAATGAGGGTTACATTTCCAGAATCCTGACAAAAATACCTACGTTTTGATGTATAATTTGTTTATGTAGAGTGAAAATTGAGCGAGTGAGCTCAAGTTGTTCGGAGTTTTGAAATTTTTAAAAAAGCTAGAGAGGGCCACTCTAGCGGTTGGAGAATTCCGTCATTGACTTTCATTGTAAATGATGATTTCGCTGATTTTTGGACATGAGCTTTGAGGAGTAACTGTGAAGAGACGATAAAAGATATCAACATCCCGTTTTCACTTCTGAGTAGCTCACAGATATATCTACAAACTGGAAGTTAAACAGTGTTTGTAGGTGAAAGCATGATGATACAGTACAGCGTTGAAAATGGTCATTTGGAGGCTTTTTTGAGGCTTTCTTTCTACCCGACTCCATTCATTCCTATGGGTTTTTTTGGGGGTGGTTTTTCGCTAATTTTGTTGCCATGGTAACTCGAAACCCCAATAAACGTAGTAGCACACTATTCCTGACCGAGCCGGACGTTTTGATACCTATATTGTGGGGGTGCTCGCTACGGTTCAGGCCGCATTAATCGTGACGGAAATGGAAGTAAAGAATAACTAGAAAAATTTCTGAAGAAATTTAGCAAGGCGCCTGCCTCTTGGTGCGTACCGTACCGTCACAAATACTAACAGGAAGTAACACTGCGAATTTCAGGTTCCTACGGTCTTCACAGCCCTCGCAGAGGCCGTTGAATTTCCATGGTAAGTCAATGGACCTCCTAGGAGCCTCTTGCTAGCAGTGTTGTCATGGAGACTCACTGACAGCTGCAGCCCTCTCTGTCTGTAAAGGCAGAAGAACCCTGGCTAAGCAGAAGTTGGTAGGACCTTCCTAAAGCTACTTCTGGTTAGCAACATGCTAACGGTTAGCCGCTAGCATGGTTGTGTTCAGTATCACCGGGTGATGTTACTCTGTTAGTTTGGTTGAAATCCTATACTGAGAAGTGCCTCAAAAGGGAGAAAACGCTAAAATTCACCAAATCTGTCAAGCAGAAGTTTGTACAGGCTTCCTAGAGCTACTTCCGGTTAGCAACATGCTAACCGTTAGCCGCTAACATGATTGTGTTTGGTATCACTGGGTGAGTGTACTCTGTTAGTTTGGTCCAAATCCTGTACTGGGATGAGCCTCA
This sequence comes from Fundulus heteroclitus, assembly GCF_011125445.2. Classification (NCBI taxonomy): domain Eukaryota; kingdom Metazoa; phylum Chordata; class Actinopteri; order Cyprinodontiformes; family Fundulidae; genus Fundulus; species Fundulus heteroclitus. The sequence continues at coordinate 1,031,990 of NW_023397241.1, read as the reverse complement.
AATAGGGAGAAAATACGTCATTTATAATGTTGCCATGGTAACTCAAAATGGCGGGTGGTACAAAAAAATACTTCATGGGATCAGCACACATGTTTTAATATACACACTGTGAGGATTATAACACAAAAATCTTAGTCACCCATGCCAGGTTTCGGACCCACAACCTCTTGCATGCAAAGCCTGCACTTTCCATCTGAGCTATACTCTAGCGCCATATATGGCCATGCAGTATTAGGACCATAAGGGGCTTGGTCCCCCATTGAAAAGCATTGGATGTTTGACACCTCATAGCTTGGAGATGCTTTATGCCACGTAGCCCAAATGTCTTGTGGAGCTTTCTCTCTAAGGTAAGAACAGACTCTGTGAAGCAGAAGTTGGTGAGACCTTCCTAGAGCTACTTCCGGTTAGCAACATGCTAACCGTTAGCCGCTAACACGGTTGTGTTCAGTACCACCGGGTGATTGTACTCTGTCAGTTTGGTCCAAATCCTGTACTGGGAAGTGCCTCAAACAGGGGTGCCAATACTTAATGTCACCAAACGTGACCAAAGTTCTTGGGTCAGATTGGCCTCCTTTAGCAACTCAGCCTCACCACATCTGGGCATAGAACTCAACATTTGACCAAAATTGTCAGTAGCGCCATTTCCCACAGGTGGGTGGTGCTGTATTGGCCAATTGGGTTGTGTCTGGTTATCATGCCAGGTCCTGTTGGAAGCAAAGACCCAATAGGAAAGCATGTAAAATCCAAAATGGGACAGTAAACTGACACATGGCTGAAAGTCACATGAAAATTTTAAAATGTTAAGAGGAAGTGACTGTGCGAATTTCAGATTTCTACATTAATCACAGGCGCTGCAGTGAGCGATGAAAGTTGCCATTCTATCTCAATGGAACGTCTCCCACTGGCCCTCAGAGTTCCGTCGTCATGGAAACTCACTGACACAGCTGCAGCGGGCCAGTCTAAAAAAGTGCAGACACTTGGTGTCCAAGTCTGCCTATTGGATTATAATGGAGAACTTTACCTCGAACAACGCACGATTTCTCCGGAACCGTAAATGGTAGAGACGTAATTTTTTCTGTGTTTATTTCGTAAAGGATAGGGGAAGAAGACTTGCTATCGGTTTTTGCTGGAAAAAGTTTAATAAAGGCGTAAAAAATTATGATCTAAAGGACATTTTTATGAAATTTCAGAAATCCTCTGAAAATGATCCCGAACAAATCGCTCTGGCTAAAAAAGTATAAGAGATATCAAAATAATTCTTTCACTGTGAGTATCAGCAGGCTTTTGATGACTATGTAGCTCATTTTCATATTTTTACAAAAATCGGTGTAGGCACAGCGACGATGTAAAAAAGTGGATGATGTGGGAAAATGCAGCTCCAAAGCGATTTCAGGATTTTGCACATTCGCTACTCCCGAACAAATTGTTCCTGTGGAAAAACCGTAACAGTTATCCACAAAATTCATTTTTCTTGAGTGCCAGAAGGGTTGGGACATTCATGTGTGAAAGTCTCATGTCTGTACATAAAACGGTTTAGGAGTAGCGACGATGCGAAAACATGTGATGTTTTGGATTTTTAGACGTCATTTTTCAAAACCGCTCCATAGGAAATGAATGGGGGAGGTTTCGGGTTTGTGTCGCTCTGAGGTGATTTGCGAAAAATCTATAAATGCCACACCAATGAGGGTTACATTTCCCGAATCCTGACAAAAATACCTACGTTTTGATGTATAACTTGTCTACGTAGAGTGAAAATTGAGCGAGTAAGGTCAAGTTGTTCGGAGTTTTGAAATCTTTAAAAAAGCTAGAGTGGGCCACTCTAGCGGTTGGAGAATTCCGTCATTGACTTTCATTGTAAACGATGATTTCGCTGATTTTTGGACATGAGCTTTGAGGAGTACTTGTGAGGAGACGATAACAGATATCCACATCCCGTTTTCACTTCTGAGTAGTTCACAGATATATCTACAAACTGGAAGTTAAACGGTGTTCGTAGGTGAAAGCATGACGACACAGTACAGCGTTGAAAATGGTCATTTTGAGGCTTTTTTTTCCCCCCCGACTCCATTCATTCCTATGGGTTTTTTTGGGGTGGGTTTTCGTTAATTTTGTCGCCATGGTAACTCGAAACCCCAATAAAAGTAGTAGCACACTATTGCCGACCGAACCGCACGTTTTGATACCTATATTGTGGGGGTGCAAGCTACGGTTCGGGCCGCATTGACGCACAAATAATTAAGAATATTAATAATAAAGAAGCCGTTTAGAGGTGCATAGTAATAGGCCCTGCCCATGCATTTGCATTGGGAGGCAGTGCTGTGCTTCGCACAGCACTGCCTCCTCATTGCACATGCAAGGCAGGCGCCTAATAAGATATAGTCCGTTTAGAGGTGCATAGTAATAGGCCCTGCCCATGCATTTGCATTGGCAGGGCCTATTACAGCGCCTATGTAAGGCGCCTGCCACTTGGTGCGTACTGTACCATCAGAAATAGCAAGAGGAAGCAACACTGCAAATTTCAGCTTCCTACGGTCTTCACAGCCCCCGCAGCGGCCGTTGAAAGGTGCCATGTTAAGTCAATGGACCTCCTAGGAGCCTCTTGCTAGCAGCGTTGTCATGGAGACTCACTGACAGCTGCAGCCCTCTCTCTGTCTGTAAAGGCAGAAGAACTCTGGCTAAGCAGCAGTTGGTAGGACCTTCCTAAAGCTATTTCTGGTTAGCAACATGCTAACGGTTAGCCGCTAGCATGGCTGTGTTCAGTATCACCGGGTGATGTTACTCTGTTAGTTTGGTTGAAATCCTGTACTGAGAAGTGCCTAAAAAGGGAGAAAATCCTAAAATTCACCAAATCTGTCAAGCAGGAGTTTGTACAAGCTTGTTATAGCTACTTCCGGTTAGCAATATGCTAACCGTTAGCTGCTAACATGGTTGTGTATGGTATCACTGGGTGAGTGTACTCTGTTAGTTTGGTCCAAATCCTGTACTGGGATGAGTCTCAAATAGGGAGAAAAAACGTCGTTTATAACGTTGCCATGGTAACACAAAATGGCGGGTGGTACAAAAAAATACTTCATGGGATCAGCACACATGTTTTAATACACACACTGTGGGGATTGTAATACAAAACTCTTAGTCTCCCACGCCGGGAATCGATCCCACGACCTCTTGCATGGTAAGCCTGCACTCTCCCTCTGAGCTATACTATAGCTCCATATATGGGCATGCATTATTGGGACCATAATGGGTTTGGTCCTCCATTGAAAAGCATTGGATGTTTGACACCTCATAGCTTGGAGATGCTTTATGCCACGTAGCCCAAATTTTTTGTGGAGCTTTCTCTCTAAATGAAGAACAGACTCTGTAAAGCAGAAGTTGGTGAGACCTTCCTAGAGGTACTTCCAGTTAGCAACATGCTAACCGTTAGCCGCTAACATGGTTGTGTTTGGTATCACTGGGTGAGTGTACTCTGTTAGTTTGGTCCAAATCCTGTACTGGGAAGTGCCTCAAATAGGGGTGCCAATACTTAATGTCACCAAACGTGACCAAAGTTCATTGGTCAGATTGGCCTCCTTTAGCAACTCAGCCTCACCACATCTGGGCCCAGAGCTCAACATTTGACCAACATGGTGTGTAGTGCCATTTCCCACATGTGGGTGGTGCTGTATTGGCCAAGTGGGTCGTGTCTAGGCATCATGCCAGGTCCTGTTGGAAGCAAAGACCCAATAGGAAAGCATGTAAAATCCAAAATGGGACAGAAAACTGACACATGGCTGAAAGTCACATGAAAATTTTAAAATGTTAAGAGGAAGTGACTGTGCGAATTTCAGATTTCTACATTCATCACAGCCGCTGCAGCTGACGTCGAAAGTTGCCATTCTATCTCAATGGAACGTCTCCCACTGGCCCTCAGAGTTCCGTCGTCATGGAAACTCACTGACACAGCTGCAGCGGGCCAGACATTTTTATGAAATTTCAGAAATCCTCTGAAAATGATCCCGAACAAATCGCTCTGGCTAAAAAAGTATAAGAGATATCAAAATAATTCTTTCACTGTGAGTATCAGCAGGCTTTTGATGACCATGTAGCTCATTTTCATATTTTTACAAAAATCGGTGTAGGCACAGCGACGATGTAAAAAAGTGGATGATGTGGGAAAATGCAGCTCCAAAGCGATTTCAGGATTTTGCACATTCGCTACTCCCGAACAAATTGTTCCTGTGGAAAAACCGTAACAGTTATCCACAAAATTCATTTTTCTTGAGTGCCAGAAGGGTTGGGACATTCATGTGTGAAAGTCTCATGTCTGTACATAAAACGGTTTAGGAGTAGCGACGATGCGAAAACATGTGATGTTTTGGATTTTTAGACGTCATTTTTCAAAACCGCTCCATAGGAAATGAATGGGGGAGGTTTCGGGTTTGTGTCGGTCTGAGGTGATTTGCGAAAAATCTATAAATGCCACACCAATGAGGGTTACATTTCCCGAATCCTGACAAAAATACCTACGTTTTGATGTATAATTTGTCTACGTAGAGTGAAAATTGAGCGAGTAAGGTCAAGTTGTTCGGAGTTTTGAAATCTTTAAAAAAGCTAGAGTGGGCCACTCTAGCGGTTGGAGAATTCTGTCATTGACTTTCATTGTAAACGATGATTTCGCTGATTTTTGGACATGAGCTTTGAGGAGTAACTGTGAGGAGATGATAAAAGATATCCACATCCCGTTTTCACTTCTGAATAGTTCACAGATATATCTACAAACTGGAAGTTAAACGGTGTTCGTAGGTGAAAGCATGACGACACAGTACAGCGTTGAAATTGGTCATTTGGAGGCTTTTTTGAGGCTTTCTTTCTACCCGACTCCATTCATTCCTATGGGGGTTTTTGGGGGGTGTTTTCGCTAATTTTGTCGCCATGGTAACTCGAAACCCCAATAAAAGTAGTAGCACACATTTCGTAATCGAGCCACAGGTTTTGATACCTATATTGTGGGGGTGCACGCTACGGTTCGGGCCGCATTAGCCGTGACGGAATAATAATAAAGAATAACTAGAAAAATTTCTGAAGAAATTTAGCAAGGCGCCTGCCACTTGGTGCGTACCGTACCGTCAGAAATAGTAACAGGAAGTAACACTGCGAATTTCAGGTTCCTACGGTCTTCACAGCCCTCGCAGCGGCCATTGAAAGGTGCCATGTTAAGTCAATGGACCTCCTAGGAGCCTCTTGCTAGCAGCGTTGTCATGGAGACTCACTGACAGCTGCAGCCCTCTCTGTCTGTAAAGGCAGAAGAACTCTGGCTAAGCAGCAGTTGGTAGGACCTTCCTAAAGCTATTTCCGGTTAGCAACATGCTAACGGTTAGCCGCTAGCATGGCTGTGTTCAGTATCACCGGGTGATGTTACTCTGTTAGTTTGTGTGAAATCCTGTACGTAGAAGTGCCTAAAAAGGGAGAAAATCCTAAAATTCACCAAATCTGTCCAGCAGAAGTTTGTACAGGCTTCCTAGAGCTACTTCCTGTTAGCAACATGCTAACCGTTAGCCGCTAACATGGTTGTGTTCAGTATCACCGGGGGAGTGTACTCTGTCAGTTTGGTCCCAATCCTGTACTGGGAAGTGCCTCAAATAGGGAGAAAAGACGTTGTTTATAACGTTGCCATGGTAACTCAAAATGGCGGGTGGTACAAAAAATACTTCATTGGATCAGCACACATGTTTTAATATACACACTGTGGGGATTATAATACAAAACTCTTAGTCTCCCACAGGAGTTTCGATCCCACAACCTCTTGCATGCAAAGCCTGCACTTTCCATCTGAGCTATACTGTAGCCCCATATATGGGCATGCATTTTTGGGATCATAAGGGGTTTTGTCCTCCATTGAAAAGCATTGGATGTTTGACACTTCATAGCTTGGAGATGCTTTATGCCACGTAGCCCAAATTTCTTGTGGAGCTTTCTCTCTAAATGAAGAACAGACTCTGTGAAGCAGAAGTTGGTGAGACCTTCCTAGAGCTACTTCCGGTTAGCAACATGCTAACCATTAGCCGTTAACATAGTTGTGTTCAGTATCACCGGGTGATTGTACTCTGTCAGTTTGGTCCAAATCCTGTACTGGGAAGTGCCTCAAATAGGGGTGCCAATACTTAATGTGACCAAACGTGACCAAAGTTCATTGGTCAGATTGGCCTCCTTTAGCAACTCAGCCTCACCACATCTGGGCCCAGAACTCAACATTTGACCAAAATTGTCAGTAGCGCCATTTCCCACAGGTGGGTGGTGCTGTATTGGCCAATAGACCCTTTTCACAGTGACGTCATGCAACTTCCGTTCTGCGGTGAAGCAGGGTATCTTTATTTCCGCTTTCTCCGCGAGCAGTGTTTTTACATAGGGATTTCACACAGTCCCTCACCAATCTACCCAAATTTCGTTTGGGAGACGTGCACAGACTGGCACAAAAGCTTCCGGCCACACCAGCCTCCAAACTCGACAAAGATGACAAGTTCTTTGTGGAACAATACCTTTTCGATTATGAAGGTAAGAGCTTTGTCTTCTTAGCTCTGTTGTTAGCATAGATGCTAGGATAATGGTAGCTATGCTACCAACAGGACTTTTGTCATTTATTAGTTTTCTATTTCTCCATTATATTGCTACGCTAGCTTTATTGCTATATCAGCTTATCTATTTCACAGCTTTTAGTCAATGAGTCACACCAGGGATATAGTTGATGTATAATGTTGAGCCTTTTCATACTTTGTTTTGGAACAGTGTCAATGCTGTTGGCCACTTGGTCACAGCTATATGAATAAAAATGAGGAGCCTCATTCCCTCCCGTTTTTTTTTTTTTGTGTAGTATTTTACTGAGGTTGCAGACTTTTGCAGTATCCCTCAAAATTCCTCTGTGGGTTCAGTGTGTTTCTCAGTCTCGTCAGTAGATCTGGAGCCTCAATTAATAAAATAATTCTGCCCATTCCTGTTAAAACTGTGATAGTTTAGGACATCATAGACTGAGAAAGACGCTGTCAATAATGTTGCAAGCACACTGCATGCACACTAATAATCAGTTAAATATAGTATTTATGGATTATGCTGCTGTCGGGGCAAACCCCTTGTGTCCTATACTGTTATTTTTCAGGAACTGACCAAAAAAACATGGATTTAAAAAAACTTCAGACATCACACTTCATATATTTTAGTTATTTATTACATAGATACTTCATAGCAGCTCTGTCCATTTTACCTTTTACCTGTCCTGTTTATCCTGCTGCCTTGCTCCGGTTCCCCTCTGCCTTACAGAAGAGCCTGCTGCCGAGCTCTGGTGGGTTCTCCCCTGAACTGTCAATTCTCTGCCGAGCTGTGGACCCTGATGCCTGTTCCTGGTTCCAACAAGTCTCTCTCCGGTCCGTCAGCTCCTGCCAACACCATCATGTTCCCGTGCAGTTCTACCTCGCTGGTTACATCACCCTCCATCCCATCAAACCTTCAATAAAGACTTTCATTTTAAGTCCCTTGTGTGTGGTTCTGGGTTCATCCATGGACAAATTAGATTTAGACAACTTTATTTGTCATTATGTATGCACAGAGTGCGTACAGAACGAAATTCCGTTTGCATACAGCTTGAGAATTACAGTAAATTACAGCAGTGATTTAACAGTAAACAATTGAAATGTAAACAATGCAGGAGAAAGAGACAGTGTGCGATCACAGTGTACAGGTGAGTATTTTTAAAAACCATTTGTATGTGCAGAAGTTAATTAATTTCTCAGATTAATTTCCTTTCATTAACAAATTGATTTTGACAGCTCTAATAAAATTTTACGTGGTGAGCCACTGAAATTATCTTGGGAATAGCTAAATTAACTTATAACTCAATTATCTTTAAGAAAGAAAGATGGAGTTTAATTTGTTAAAGACCACTTGCAGAAACATAGGTGTCCTCGGAAGAGAAGTGCTGACTGCAGGCGTAAGTACTGCCACGAAGGATTTTAAAATTTGGCCCCTCGTCTCTTCTTATTGCCGTCACCCAACGGGCTCCAGTCTCAGCATCAGCCGGGAAGTCATGAACACTGAGATATGGAAAGTTTTTTTTTTGTTGTTCGAACACTGTGGGACACTGCAGTAGCGGTTTCTCTGTGATTGTGCCATGCTTGGTGGATATGATGCTGCTGAGAGATGGACACAAGGGGAGAAAAAAATAGATTAACTATAATACTTTTTAAAACCTTTATTTAACCAGATAAACTCCCATTGAGATTAAGATCTCTTTTTTAAAGGTTGATCTGACTAAGAGGTCAGCAGCACATGTCATTACTAATACAGTATAATAAAAACAATTTCAGGCTTCTACTTAAAATATACAGTATTTTGCACAAAAACTAAAAAAGTGCATTAATATAAGTGCAAATAATATTATGAAGAAAATTCATTATAATACACAGAAAATTCAGAAACAGAAGTACTGTCCAATAGACCCACGGTAATTTTTTTTAGGAATGAACAAAAAGATTCAAATGGAATAAGATCTTTTTAATTCAGTGACTGCAATTATATATATAACACGTCACCATAATCAAGTAAAGGGAACAATGTAGCAGATAAATGTCTCTTTTTTCACTCAGTGAACAAGATTTATTTCTATAATAGCAAAGCCACAGTGATAATTTTATAACATCTACATCAGATTAATGACAGGTAAAGTAAGCTAACAAGCTGCTGCATGTTAGCTTTGATCTTCATGTTACTGTCCCGATCAAAGCATCTTTATAACAGCAATGATCGCTACCAATACTAAGGAAAATAAAGATAGTCAATAAGACACGTTTAATATTGTGCTCTCAGTCTTACCTAATGAAATCACGCTGATTACTGATAGGTAAAAGTCTGGTAAGGTAAGCTAACAAGCTGCTGCATGTTAGCTTTGATCTTCATGTTACTGTCCCAATCAAAGCATCTATATAACAGCAATGATCGCTACAAATACTAAGGAAAATAAAGATAGTCAATGCGACACATTGTGGTCTCAGTCTTACCTTATGAAATCGCGCTGATTATCAGTGAAACACCTCTTCACCTCCCGAATTTTCTATGTAAAAGCATGCAGCCGGAAGTAAAGATACCCTGCTCCGCTTCAAAACGGAAGTTGAGTGACGTCATGTGAAAAGGGTCGATTGGGTCGTGTCTGGGCATCATGCCAGGTCCTGTTGGAAGCAAAGGCCCTATAGGAAAGCATGTGATATCCAAAATGGCACAGAAAACTGACACATGGCTGAAAGTCACTTGAAAATTTTAAAATGTTAAGAGGAAGTGACTGTGCGAATTTCAGATTTCTACATTAATCACAGCCGCTGCAGCTGGCGTCGAAAGTTGCCATTCTATCTCAATGGAACGTCTCCCACTGGCCCTCAGAGTTCCGTCGTCATGGAAACTCACTGACACAGCTGCAGCGGGCCAGTCTAAAAAAGTGCAGACACTTGGTGTCCAAGTCTGCCTATTGGATTATAATGGAGAACTTTGCCTCGAACAACGCACGATTTCTCCGGAACCGTAAATGGTAGAGACGTAATTTTTTCTGTGTTTATTTCGTAACGGATAGGGGAAGAAGACTTGCTATGGGTTTTTGCTGGAAAAAGTTTAATAAAGGCGTAAAAAATTATGATCTAAAGGACATTTTTATGAAATTTCAGAAATCCTCTGAAAATGGTCCCGAACAAATCGCTCTGGCTAAAAAAGTATAAGAGATATCAAAATAATTCTTTCACTGTGAGTATCAGCAGGCTTTTGATGACCATGTAGCTCATTTTCATATTTTTACAAAAATCGGTGTAGGCACAGCGACGATGTAAAAAAGTGGATGATGTGGGAAAATGCAGCTCCAAAGCGATTTCAGGATTTTGCACATTCGCTACTCCCGAACAAATTGTTCCTGTGGAAAAACCGTAACAGTTATCCACAAAATTCATTTTTCTTGAGTGCCAGAAGGGTTGGGACATTCATGTGTGAAAGTCTCATGCCTGTAAATAAAACGGTTTAGGAGTAGTGACGATGCGAAAACATGTGATGTTTTGGATTTTCAGACGTCATTTTTCAAAACCGCTCCATAGGAAATGAATGGGGGAGGTTTCGGGTTTGTGTCGGTCTGAGGTGATTTGCGAAAAGTCTATAAATGCCACACCAATGAGGGTTACATTTCCTGAATCCTGACAAAAATTCCTACGTTTTGATGTATAATTTGTCTACATAGAGTGAAAATTGAGTGAGTAAGGTCAAGTTGTTCGGAGTTTTGAAATCTTTAAAAAAGCTAGAGTGGCCCACTCTAGCGGTTGGAGAATTCCGTCATTGACTTTCATTGTAAACGATGATTTCGCTGATTTTTGGACATGAGCTTTGAGGAGTAACTGTGAAGAGACGATAAAAGATATCCACATCCCGTTTTCACTTCGGAGTAGTTCACAGATATATCTACAAACTGGAAGTTAAACAGTGTTCGTAGGTGAAAGCATGACGACACAGTACAGCGTTGAAAATGGTCATTTTGAGGCTTTTTTGAGGCTTTCTTTCTACCCGACTCCATTCATTCCTATGGGTTTTTTGGGGGTGGTTTTTCGCTAATTTTGTTGCCATGGTAACTCGAAACCCCAATAAAAGTAGTAGCACACATCTCGTAATCGAGCCACAAGATTTGATACCTATATTGTGGGGGTGCTCGCTACGGTTCGGGCCGCATTTATCGTGATGTAAGAAAAATAAAGAATAAGAAATAAGCCGTTTAGAGGTGAATAGTAATAGGTGCCTCCATGCATTTGCATTGGAGGCAGTGCTGTGCTTCGCACAGCACTGCCTCCTCATTGCAAATGCTATGGCAGGCGCCTAATAAATAAGCCGTTTAGAGGTGAATAGTAATAGGTGCCTCCATGCATTTGCATGGGAGGCAGTGCTGTGCTTCGCACAGCACTGCCTCCTCATTGCAAATGCTATGGCAGGCGCCTAATAAAGAAGCCGTTTAGAGGTGCATAGTAATAGGCCCTGCCCATGCATTTGCATTGGGAGGCAGTGCTGTGCTTCGCACAGCACTGCCTCCTCATTGCACATGCAAGGCAGGCGCCTAATAAGATATAGTCCGTTTAGAGGTGCATAGTAATAGGCCCTGCCCATGCATTTGCATTGGGAGGCAGTGCTGTGCTTCGCACAGCACTGCCTCCTCATTGCACATGCAAGGCAGGCGCCTAATAAAGAGTCTGTTTAGAGGTGCATAGTAATAGGTGCCTCCATGCATTTGCATGTGAGGCTGCTGTGTGGAGCACAGCACTGCCTCCTTATTGCGAACGCTATGGCAGGCACTTAATAAAGAGAGTGGTTTAGAGGTGAATAGTAATAGGTGCCTCCATGCATTTGCAATGAGGAGGCAGTGCTGTGCGAAGCATCTTATATGGCAAGCACCTAATAAGATATAGTCCGTTTAGAGGTGAATAGTTATAGGTGCCTCCATGCATTTGCATGGAGGCACCTATATTACATCAAAACATGCTTCGCACAGCACTGCCTCCTCATTGCAAATGCTATGGCAGGCGCCTAATAAAGAGTCCGTTTAGAGGTGAATAGAAATAGGCCCTGCCCATGCATTTGCATGGGCAGGGCCCAGTCACTTAAACAGTATCAGAGGGACTTTAATCTCTGAATATACTTTGTATTCGTAGTATTTTTGTTTTTCTAATATTACAAGTTTATTTTCGTATTCCTTTAGCTTCATTCTGAATTTATTCTCCTAAAGAATAAAAATATTTAAAATAATCTAACCTGGCCCTATTACTCCAGGAGTGAAATAATTCTGCAAACTGTGACTATTCTGGAAATGTTCCCTCTTAATTCTCATAATATGACGTTTTTCTCATAACATTATCACTTTTGTGTTTATTTTTAATTTATTTTTTACTTTACTGACCTAGGACTTTTTTCTCATATTATTAATTTTACCTCTTTAATACTCCCCCAAAAAGTCTGTTCCTATGGTTCACATGTGACACGGTTTTATGAAATAATGAAGACCACAATGTTTAGATTTAACAAATCGATCCTTATATTCAAAACACATACACACACAAATATATATATATATATATATCTTGTATCTGCCTTCTATAGATATGTAAAAGGCAGATACAAGTAGTGAAATCAGCCAGAATTCATTTCCATGCAGCACAGGAATGACGCATCTTTTCTGATTCACGTTCACAATAACAGAACTCAACTTTTTTCTGCCACATACAATATGGCGGTGACGTTGACGTTGACGTGCGAACCTGTGCCCTATGACGCGTCTAAGTATATGATGTCTGTAGCTTGACCCCCAGGGAAGCATTTGTCCAAACACCCTGGAGAGGACATAGAAAACAGGTAAGTCACCAACTCCTAACACTTTGTTTAGTCTCACACTTCTCACAGATTCTACACCACCATTTGCTTAAGTTTCCAGACAGTAGACCTTAGCTTCAAATAACAATTCTTCTTTCCACAGACATCCACCCCATTTCCTAATGGGGAGCAGCTGTGCAAGAAGATTTAAAAAAGTGAAAAAAGTGAAATTGGTAGAGATTTCCATCTGTTAGGATCCTGTTCTATCATTTTTAAAAGAGAGATGTGAGCAAAGTAGCTGCCCCTCTAACCAAACTCACTTCTTCTAATATCCCGTTTTCATGGCTGGCTGAAGCTGAACAGACTTTTTGTAGACTAACGAGGCTATTTACCTGTGCTCCAGTGCTCCCCCGTCCTGACTCTTCCAGACAGTTTGAGCTGGAAGTGGATGCTTCTGAGTCAGGAGTGGGTGCCGTCCTCTCTCAGTGTCTTCCAGAGACTCACAAACTTCACCCCTGTGCTTTCCTCTCCAGGTGACTCTCAGCAGCTGAACAGAACTATGATGTTGAGAATCGCGAGCTGTATGCTATTGTGTTAGCGTTACAGGAGTGCAGACACTGGGTGGAAGGATTCAAACACCCATTCCTCATCTGGACAGACAATAAAATTCTGTCTTATCTTAATTTTGCTAAAACACCATCCAGAGGTAACTGTCATCCTCACTATTGTTGACCGTTTCTCAAAATCTGTTAATTTCGTCCATCTCCCTAGGTTGTCTACTGCTCTTGAGACTGCGGACTTTCTTGTATTGCATGTTTTTTGGATTCACAGGATCCCAGTGGACATTGTTTCTGATCGAGGCCTCCCATTTACTTCTCATGTGTGGCGGGCATTTTGCAGAGCTATTGGCGCTACCTGAAGATTAACATTCAAATACCACCCTCAATTCAATGGCCAGACAAAGCAGGCCAATCAGGACTTGGAGGCAGCTCTCTGGTGTGTCTCAGCCAGGCATCTCTCTTCATTGAGCATCCAGTTGCCATGAATCGAATATGCCCCTTGTCAGCTCGGCCAAAGGTGTGTCCCCATTCATGGCAGCTAATGGTTTTCAGCTGGCTTTCTGTTGCCCACCAAGGACCGTGACATTGCAGTGCCTTCAGTGCAAGCTCATCTTCGTTGAGTTCAAGATGTTTGTGTAGTGCCATTGAGCCATGATGATTAAAACAAAATCAGATTGGATTGGGAGAAACCTCAATCGGGACCGTCACAGGCACAAATAACCTCCCCTCTCAGCAGGGGTTCCCTGTTGCTATAAAACTTTTCCTCCACAGGACAAATCTCAGTCTGCTTCTTCTTGCTGGAACCCTTGAGGGGGGGCTGCCACCCCTTCTTCACCTTCCTTCCTCCTTAAGACAAAAGGGGGAGAGGGGAACGGGCCTGAACCACGATGGGCCTGAAAGATGCACCATCCAGCACCTTGGAGAAATCTCTCTTCACCCGGGGACATGAAATCAGAGTTAAGTCTACTGTCTTAACCTCAGCATCAGGAGCAGGAGGGCAGAATCCTACCATGCAGAAACAGCTTTGTTTATTTCTCTTTAGCCATTGGAGAGCGGACTCCAGACGGAGCTGAAAAACCGCAAAGGAGCCACCTCCCCATGCTGAGAGGAAAATCAGCTGAAATAGAGACTGCGTGGACTGTGGGTCGAGGCCTTCCCCCCCAACCACATGTTGCCGTTTCGCCAAGCTGCCTGACCACGCTGTCAGTAAGCTCATATCTGCATTGTTCCACAGCTAAAGGAACAATGGTTCCCCTTTTACTGCCTTCCTTGGTTGACCAACGTAGACTGAACTCACACGAGACACTGACAGGTTGGACAGAGGGACCCAAAGGAAAAGGTTAAATGGTTTATTGGGAAATGTTGTTTGATGTGTTACACATGGTTGCTTTAAAACAAAGAGCTAACGGAGATAGCTCATTGCTAGCCTTCTCTACCATGTCATTTTCAAGTGTGTTTTTATGGTTATAACAAAGAATATCTCCACAAGGGTTTCATACATTCATAGGACATTAATGTTTACGTTATCTGGCCCAATCATTATGACTAAAATAAAAACCAAAGCTTTTATTTGTTAGCGCCGAATGTCCGCTAGCCAAAATGCTATTAGCTTCTGGTAGCTTCCGATTTCCGGACATTCAAAGGAGCTAATTTCCGGTTCCAGTTTTTCAACAAAAGCCCGTTCTAAGCATAAAGCTTGTTTGTTCTGCCCTGCCATCGTTGGATAGTGCTTTGAGCCTTATTCCCGCATTAATATGGAATATTAATGTCGATTTAAAGGCGTTTTGGCAACTTTAAAGTAACCGATTTTAGCAACCGATCGCCGCAGCGCCCCCTAGCTCCCGGAGGTATTGCATTGATAAATTCAAGTGCTCCTAAGGTAATCATTTTACTGAGCAAATCAGTCTTTAGAATGTTATTTACTGAAAATAATGTTCGTGTTAATTTGGGATTTGCATTGTGAATGGGTTGAAACACTTGTCAAGTGTTGTTTTGAATTAGCCAAGCTAACTTAAAGGTATACTATGCAACCAGGGTTGATTTTCCAACGAGGCTTCCCCCAGAGGGCGAAAGTAAAAGTGCACTGTCGTAAAGATGCTCAGCTGTTCTCCTGGCTTCTCCGTCAAGCCAGGCGCGGTTGTTTTGAGCTTAGCAGACAGGCGAACGCAACGAAAAGTAAAAAAAACGACAGTACAAACAATGACTAACACAGTGAAAGTATGAACATCAGGCTTCCCGCAGGCTATCTTGGCGAGGCGGCCGCCTCGCCGCGGCCGCCGCGGTAGCGTCTCGCCAACATTAAAAAAAATAAAATAAAAAAATAAAATAAATAATAATAATAATAGTAATAATAATAATAATAAAACTCGATATGCTTGCATGTTTATTTGACGTTAACACGCGGTTCTTTGTTGTTGCTTTCGCGCGTGCATATAGTGAATGGCAGGGAAAAAACACATGGAGTTCTCGCCGTAAAGCAAGATTGACTCTCGCGGTCTTGCACGAGACTTCTGAGCCTGTGGGTGCGGGCCGAGGGCTCTTGCAATTGCAAGTGCGGTATTTCCCCCACAGAACACCAGGGCGGCCGAGAAAACCTTTGTTCGACCTGATTTAATCATCCAAAACGGTATACAACACATTAATTAACTGAAAAATGTTGCATAGTATGCCTTTAACCTCAATTCACTTGGTTCTTTAACCTAAACAAAATATTATTTCATCAAATAATGTTTTGTTTAACTCAGTATTCGCATTGTGAATGGATTGAAACACATGCCGAATGTTTTTCAAAATTAGTAAAGCTAATTCAGCTCCATTCCATGCTTTTTGGAATCAGATCTGCAGTGAACGGGATTCACTGAATTATTCTGATTATGATCAACCACTTTTGTTTAGTTTTTTGTTTACCTTTGCATGTAAATAGTTCCTTAGGTTAGTTTCTTATTATCTTCATTTTGCTTAGTAGTTTAGTTAAGTTTCACTAGCCTAGTAGAGAGGATTTATTGACTGAAATATTGTGTTAATTCAGAAAAACAGCATTACATAGTGATGTTCTCTGAATGTTTATTTTATTTCTGTTATTAAATTCTTGAGTTTGAAAAGAGGTTGTCACTCCTTTATTCTATGTGTGTGCAGAGTTTGCTGTTAAAAGATTGCTAGTGCTCGAATTCATCCATTTCAACCATTGTCTTGATATCAGCTTAAGAGCTGATTATCACCAGACAATACTTAACAGACAGAGAGTTATTTATGAAACATTAAATAACTTTAAACTGTATAATTGCACAGCATGTGGAAGCCCACCCAGGCAGTGCTCACTCGTTCTGCTAGCAGATAAACTTTGCTCTCCTGCCAGCCAGTACCAACCGGGTCAAAAGGTGGGGTTATGCACACGGGATCTCCCCCTGCAGGTGAAGTCACGGAAGCTTGCTCCCTGTTATATTGACCCATTTAAGGTAGAGAGAGTAATTAAGCCATCTGCTGTGAGACTGAAATTGCCTGACTCCATGCACATTCTCCCAATTTTCTTTGTGTCTCCCCAGTGCCCTTAGCCCTCTGGCCGAACCCCCTCCTCCCACTCTGACCATTGATGACCATTCTGCCTTCATTGTGTACGAGATCTTGGATGTGAGGTGTCTGGGACGTGGTTTTCAGTATCTTGTGGCCTGGTAGAGGTACAGTCTGAATCCTGGATTTCTTGTGATCTCGAGTCCACAGTTATTAAATTACTTCTATCGTTAGTTCCCTGATAAGCCTGGACCGATGCCTGGAGGTACTCTGGTGTGTAACTGTGGGTGTGGTTTGGGTGAGCTCTCTCACTTGGATAGCTGTGGCTTGTGGAGGAGCTGGCTGCACACACCTGAGACCTATTTTCATCTGGGGCAGTATTTAGAGCTTGGCCTGCTGTGTGCTTACTGCCAGATGGTCACCGCTTAGCTGGTAGATCAGCTTGTGTTCTTTCTAGAGAAACCTACCATTACTACCACTTTGAGATTTTCTATGGCTACCTTACCTGGGCTCTTTATCTACAGGATCCAGCTCCACACCAATCTTCCAGCAATCCAGCCACACCGTCCACCTCCCTCATCTCCAGCTGCTACCCCCATGTGAGCTTGTCTGCCTCCACAACCTGCCCCTGTGTATGGAGACGCCACCTCTAACATTTTCCTCAGTTTCAAATAAACTGTCATTGAGCTCCTTCCCCTACATCTGGTTATCTGCATTTTGGGGCCAGCACCCCCGGAACACAACACTACAATTCTTTTAAACATTTAACTCTCAGTTTTCCTCATCCAAACTGCAAAGAACTGAATCCTCTTCTGTGTGTTGTTTTGTATAGTTCACCAGGCCCTTACTCTCAATTATTAGATCAATCTTATCTAATTTTGTGTTATACACTGACAAGGTTATTATAGTGAAGGATTTTAATATTGATGTTGACACTGAATTTGATAACAATAATGTAGACTTTAAAACTGTCCTAGATTCAATTGGCTTTGCTCAAAAGGCATTCCCCTTCATACTTTGGACCTTGTACTGACATATGTCATTGATGGTGAAGAATTAACAGTATTTTCTCACAACCCTGTCCTATCTGACCATTTTTAATAACCTTTGAGTTCAATTTAACTGAGTTCTCCACCCCCAAAACAAAGTTTCATTATAGTAGATCTTTATCAGATAATGTAGTATCAAACTTTAAAGAGTCTGTCAATACTTTCATTAATTTCCTCAGTATCACAGAAATGCCCAGCAGATGGCAACAATGGTTTTTCATCCCATTCACAAATTGACGCTGTTGTTGACAGAATCACTTCCTCATCATTAGACAATGCATCTCCCTTAAAAAAAGAAGGTGATTATTCACAGGAAACTGGCTCCCTGGTTTAATTTAGAGCTGCATTCTTTGATGCACAATGTCAGGAAATTGGAGAGAAAAGGGTGCTCTGCACATCTAGAGGGATCCTACCTAATGGGGAAAAACAGTCTGCTAATGTATAAAAAGACCCTTCACAGAGTTAGAGTAGCATATGTTCCATCATTAATAGGGGGGAATAAAAATAATCCTAGGTTTCTCTTTAGTACAGTTGCCGAATTTACCCAGAGCCATATCTCTTGTTTGTCTCTCTTGTTGTGTCTCTGCTCTGTCTTCTCTAACACCCATTCAGCCGAGGTAGATGACCGTTCATACTGAGCCTAGTTCTGCTGGAGGTTTTCCTTCCCGTTAATAGGGAGTTTTTCTTTCCGCTGTTGCTTCATGCTTGCTCAGTATGAGGGATTGCTTAAAAGCCAGGGACAATGCAGACAACTCTCCCTGTGGCTCTACGCTTCTCCAGGAGTAAATGCTGCTTGTCGGGACTTTGATGCAATCAACTGGGTTCCCTTACATAGGATATTTTTGACCAATCTGTATAATCTGACCTAATCTATATAATATGATTCAATTTGACTTTGTAAAGTGCCGTGAGATGACATGTTTCATGAATTGGCGTTAGATAAACAAAATTGAATTGAATTGAATTCAAACTAAGTCATTTGAACATTTGTTCGGAGTCTGAGAGACCAAGCAGAAGTAGAGAGAGAGGGAATGAAAACAAACCCACAATTTTCTAATAGCAGATCAAAATGATCCACACAGTCGGAACCTTCTCTTTTTCTCTTGGGTTTCACATCAAAAAGCTTGGATTGGTTAAATTACACCTCTGATTCATTCTTTTGACAGAGATGCGTCCAACTGACGCGCTACCTTCAAAAGGAAATCACAATGAAAGTTAAGAAAGCAGAACTGGAAGCCACATTACTGGTTCTTCAACTCCAGTGTGATGTTCTCATTCCACATCCACCAACTCCACCCCTCCCCCCTACTTTACATCATGTCCTCCAAAACCTGAGGAAACCAACTGTTATCTCTACAGTGTCCTTCACTCCTGACCTGGTGAGAAGACAGCTGACCAGGCTCCACTCTGGAAAAGCTGCAGGTCCTGATGGTGTATTTCCCGGGGTGCTAAAAGCTTGTGCCCACCAGCTCTGTGGAGTACTTAGCCAAGTCTTCAGCCTGAGCCTGTTCCTCTAGAGAGTCCCCGTGCTGTGGAAGACATCCTGCCTCGTTCCTGAGCCAAAGACGCCACGTCATAATGGCCCTCAGGACTACAGACCGGTGGCACTGACGTCCCATATCATGATGACCTTCGAGAGGCTAGTCCTGGAGCAGCTAAGGCCCATGGTCAGACCTTTCACTAATCCACTACAGTTCGCCTACCAGCCCCTCCTGGGGGTTGAGGACAGCATCATCTTCTTGGTGAACAGAGTCTACACTGATCTGGACAAGCCGGCGAGCACTGTGAGAATCATGTTCTTTGATTTCTCCAGTGCTTTCAACACCATTCTTCCAGCTGTACTGGGTAAGAAGATGACTGTGATGCAGATGGAGGCCCCCATCGTGTCCTGGATTGTTGATTACCTGATGGGCACACCACAGTATGTATGCCTACAGAACGGTGTGTCTGACAGGGTGGTCAGCAACACTGGGGCCCCTCAGGGCATTGTCCTCTCCCACTTCTTCTTCCCCTCTTCACCTCAGTCTTCAACTCAGAGTCCTGCCACCTTCAGAAGTTTTCTGATGACTCAGCAATAGTTGGCTGCAATGAAAAGGGTGATGAGAGTGAATATAGGACTGTGGTGGGCAACTTTGTCACTTGGAGTGAGCTGAATCGTGACAAAGACTAAGGAGCTAATAGTGGATCTGAGGAGGGCAAACACACCTGTGATCCCTGTTTCCATCCAGGGGGTCTCTGTTGACACTGTGTAGGAGTACAAGTACCTGGGAATGTACTTTAACAATCAGTTGGACTGGACCAAAAACACAGAGGCGATGTACAAAAAAGGCCAAAACCGACTCTTTTTCCTGAGGAGGCTGAGGTCTTTTAACATTTGTAGGACGATGCTGAGGATGTTTTATGAGTCTGTTGTGGCCAGCACAATCTTCTTTGCTGTCACATGCTGGTGTGGTGGGCTGAGGGTCGTGGACAACAATAGACTAAACAAACTGATCAGGAGGGCCGTTGATGTGGTGGGGGAGGAGCTGGACACTCTGACGACCGTGGCAGAGAGGAGGATGCTCTCCAGGCTTCAGTCCATCTTAGACAATGTCTCACACCCTCTGCATGACACATTGGCCCAGCAGGGGAGCTCCTTCAGCAGAACACTCGTATTACCCAGATGCACCACAGAGCGCCACAGGAAATCTTTCCCGCCTATTGTCATCAATCTCTACAACGCCTCCCTCTGAGAGTCAAACACCCCCTCTGTAATTATGATGCAGAGTTATAAAATTATTTATAATTACTGACATTTATCTATTCTTTTTGCTGTCTTTTGCGCATTCCTATTAACACTTTATTTTAGATCTGTATATATGTATGTATATACTGTATGTATATATATATATATATATATATATATATATATATTCTCCTCCGTTGTCTTCCGTTTTTCCGGGGTCGGGTCACGGGGGTAGCAGCTTCAGTAGGGAGGCCCAGACGTCCCTCTCCCCAGCCACTTGGGCCAGCTCTTTCGGGGGAATCCCAAGGCGTTCCCAGGCCAGCCGAGAGACATAGTCCCTCCAGCGTATCCTGGGTCTTCCCCTGGTCCTCTTCCCGGTGGGACGTGCCCGGAACACCTCACCAGGGAGGCGTCCAGGAAGCATCCTAACCAGATGCCCAAGCCACCTCAACTGGCTCCTCTCGACGTTGAGGAGCAGCGGCTCTACTCTGAGTCCTCCCCGGATGACTGACCTCCTCACCCTATCTCTAAGGGAGAGCCCAGACACACTACGGAGAAAACTTATTTCGGCCGCTCGTATCTGGGATCTCGTTTTTTTTGGTCACGACCCAAAGCTCGTGACCATAGATGAGGGTAGGAACGTAGATTGACTGGTAAATCGAGAGCTTCAGCTTTTGGCTCAGCTCTCTCTTCACCACAACGGATCGGTACAGCGCCCGCTTCACAGCAGACGCCACACCAATCCCCCTGTCGATCTCCCGCTCCATCTTCCCCTCATTCGTGAACAAGACCCCAAGATTCTTGAACTCCTCCACTAGGGACAGCACATCCTCCCCAACTCGGAAGAGGAACTCTACCCTTTTGCGGCTCACAGTCCATGGTATCGGATTTGGAAGGCACAGATTTTCTTCCCGGCCGCTTCGCACTCGGCTGCAAAACCGCTCTAGTGAGAGCTGTAGATCACGCCCTGATGAAGCCAATAGGACCACGTCCGCGAATAGCAGAGACGCAATCCTGAGGCCACCAAAACGGACCCCCTCAACACCTTGGCTGCACCTAGAAATTCTGTCCATAAAAGTTGTGAACAGAATCGGTGACAAAGGGCTACCTTGGCGGAGTCCAACTCTCACCAGAAACGAGTCTGACTTAGGGCCGCAGGTCAGATGAAACGACAACAAAGTCGATCATTGAACTACGGCCTAGGGTGTCCTGGTGCCAAGGGCACATGTGGACACCCTTATGCTTGAACATGGTGTTTGTGATTGACAATCCATGACGAGCACAGAACTCCAACAACAGAACACCACTCGAGTTCAGATCAGATGGGCCTTTCCTCCCAACCCTGCCCCTCCAGGTCCCACTGTCATTTCTCACATGAGCATTGAAGTTTCCCAGCAAAACGAGGGAGTCCCCAGGAGTGGGTCTCTCCAGTACCCCCTCCAAGGACTCCAAAAAGGGTGGGTAATCTGAGCTGAAAATCTGGAGGGGTGGCCTCCCTCCACACGAATGCGGAGGGAGGCCACCCTTTATTCACTAGGGTGCAACCCCAACGTGCAGGCACCGAGTTGAGGAGCAACAGGTATGCCCACCCCAGCTTGGCGCCTCTCACCACCGGCAACTCCAGAGTGGAAAAATGTCCAACCCCTCTCAAGGAGACTGGTTCCAGAGCCAGAGCCATGCGTTGAGGTGAGACTGGACTATCTCTAGTTGGAACCTCTCAACCTTGTGCACTAGCTCAGGCTCCTTCCCCACCAGTGAGGTGACATTCCACGTCCCAAGAGCCAGCTTCTGCAGCCGAGAATCAGAACGCCAAGTTCCCTGCCCTCTACTGCCACCCATTGCGCAATGCACCCGACCCCTTTGGCCCCTCCGATAGGTGATAAGCGCATTGGGAAGGGAGACCCATGTCACCCTCTTTAGGCTGAGCCCGGCCGGGCTCCATGGGTAAAAGCCCGGCCACCAGGCGCTCGCCAATGTGCCCCACCCCCAGGCCTGGCTCCAGAGTGGGGCCCCGGTGACCCGCGTCTGGGCGAGGGAACACAAAATCCATTTATTTTAATCATCATAAGGGGCTTTTCGGGCTGCTCTTTGTCTGGTCCCTCACCTAGGACCTGTCTACCTTGGGTGACCCTACTAGGGACTTAAAGCCCTGACAGCATAGCTCCTAGGATTATTGGGGACACTCAAACCCCTCCACCACTGTAAGGTGGGCAGCCCCGGGAGGATATATATATATATATATATATATATATTATATATATATATATATACTATATATATATAATATATATATCTATATATATATATATACTATATATAGTGTGTATATATCTATATATAGCTATAAATATATATATATATATATATACTATATCTCTACACACTACCGTTCAAAAGTTGGGGTATACCGAAACAGTTTTGTGTTTTCCATGAAAAGTCCACACTTAATTCCCACCATACGTTGTGAAATGACATAGAAAATAGAATAGAAATAATGAATCGTATTGAAATAAGATTTTTTTTACGTCAAACTTTGCATTCGTCAAAGAACCTCCATTTGCAGCAATTACAGCATTGCAAGACCTTTGGTATTCTAGCTGTCAATTTGTTGAGGTAATCTGGAAAATTTGCACCCCACGCTTCCAGAAACAGCTCCCACAAGTTGGATTGGTTGGATGGGCACTTCTTGCGTACCATACGGTCAAGCTGCTCCCACAACAGCTTAATGGGGTTCAGATCTAGTGACTGCGCTGGCCACTCCATTACGATAGATACCAGCTGCCTGCTTCTGCTCTAAATATGTCTTGCACAATTTGGAGGTGTGTTTAGGGTCATTGTCCTGTTGTAGGATGAAATTGGCTCCAATCAAACGCTGTCCACTGGGTATGGCATGGCGTTGCAAAATAGAGTGATAGCCTTCCTTATTCAGAATCCCTTTTACCCTGTACAAATCTCCCACCTTACCAGCACCAAAGCAACCCCAGACCATCACATTACCTCCACCATGCTTAACAGATGGCGTCAGGCATTCTTCCAGCATCTTTTCATTTGTTCTGCGTCACACAAGCGTTCTTCTTTGTGATCCAAAACACCTCAAACTTGGATTCATCCGTTCACAACACTTTTTTCCAGTCTTCCTCTGTCCAATGTCTGTTCTTTGCCAACTTAATCTTTTTCTTTTATTGGCCAGGCTCAGATATGCTTTTTCTTTGCCACTCTGCCCTGAAGCCCAGAATTCCGCAGCCGCCTCTTCACTGTAGATGTTGACACTGGTGTTTTGCGGGGTACTATTTAATGAAGATGCCAGTTGGGGACCTGTGAGGCGTCTGTTTCTCAAACTAGAGACTCTAATGTACTTATCTTCTTGCTCAGTTGTGCAACGCGGCCTCCCACTTCTTTTTCTACTCTGGTCTAGAGCCTGTTTGTGCTGTCCTCTGAAGGGAGTAGTACACACGGTTGTAGGAAATCTTCAATTTCGTAGCAATTTCTCGCATGGAATAGCCTTCATTTCTAAGAACAAGAATAGACTGTCGAGTTTCAGATTAAAGTTCTCTTTTTCTGGCCATTCTGAGCGTTTAATTGACCCCACAAATGTGATGCTCCATATATATATATATATATATAGCGTAAAACACTGGAGGGAGAATCCCTCCCTGCCAAAAACAGCTTTTGTTTCTTTCTCTTCAGCGGTGGTTACTGGAAAGGTGACTTGAGACGGCACGGATCAGCCTCCTTTACCCACTTCCAATGCCGAGAGAAAGAGGGAGCTGAAATACAGACACCTGGAGCATCGGTCGAGCCCTCTCCCTGACCACATGCGGCGCTTGAAGGAACAACGGTTAAATGGTTTAATTTCATTTGGAAATGTTTTGTCTTTGAACAAAGGGCTAACGGAAGGTAGCTCATGCTAGCCTTCGGTTCATGGTATTGCTAATATAATTTGAGTGTCTTTTATGGTTATAACAAAGGTTATCTCCACAAGGGTTTCATACATTGATGGGACATTGATGTTTACGTTATCCAGCCCACTCCTATATGACTAAAATAAAACCGAAGCTTTATTTGTTAGCACCGAAGGTCAAGCTAGTCAAAATGCTATTATATTTTTGGTAATTCCAGTTCCGTTTTTTAAAAAATGCCCGTTCCAAGAAT
>NW_023397241.1:948467-1007155 GCF_011125445.2 Fundulus heteroclitus | reverse complement strand
ATATATATATATATATATAATATACACACACACATACATATATATGTATATATATGCGTGGAGGTCAACTAACTGCAAGCTGACCTCAGAAGTAAATCTATGGTTAAGCACTACAATACAAATATACAGTCAGTTTATCAACATCCCACTGTTAATTCTTCTAGTTCAAACATACTTCATGTAAATTAAAATTATGACTGTTCATTATTATCAAACTAAACAGTAGACATTTTAAACCTCGTTTACATCTTAGTTAAATAGCTTGAGCGAGGTACTTGAACCCATCACACATGCAGTATTTGATCCAGTCCGACATTTCTCTGTGTTCAGCGCTGGATTTCGTCCATACAATGGATGATGAAGGAGAGTATTGGATGTAGAAGGATTTCATGCTCTTTGGTAAGGTGATAACTGTATTTCATCTCATGATTTACAAAGACTTGGAAGAGGATTAAAAAAAACCTATGCTGTAATTTGTTAAATTACAGGTCATAGTTTCATAATTAAAAAGGATTTTATATTTTTGTTTTACATGTGTTAAAGATGATTCCGGTGTTTTGAGTTGGGAAAAAAATGTAAAGTGCATGTAAAACATCGCAATGTTAATGTGAGGAATGAAGAAAAAACAATGCTGTAAAAATTGATAAAGTGAGTTTATTTAGCTGAATGCAATAATAATATCGTGTGCAGGCTAGGTTTTTTTGTTGTTGCTGATCAAAAAGCTGGATCAGATTCCATGGATTCTCTCTGAAAGGACATGGCGAGCCTGTGCCCCAAGCAGAACTGAACCTCCATTGACAAACTCCATTCTTCTTACTGACGTGAACTTGCCAGTGGTAACAACACGCACCACTGAACAAAGAAAAGAAAAAAACAACTGAACTCGCAACATAATTTGACTTGACTGACGACTGAAATATATTATATTTAGTCACAGAGGGTGTTGGGGTAGCTGGGGCTGAGTTCTTCCTGAAGTCCACAACCATCTCCACTATTTTTACAACGTTGAGCTCCAAGTTGTTCTCCCTGCACCAGGTCACCAGATGGTCACCCTTCCAGCTGTAGGCGGACTCGTCACCATCAGAGATAAATCCCAGGAGAGTGGTGTCGTGCGCAAACTTCAGAAGCTTGACAACCGTTGTTTTCCACCAGTCGGAAGGTGCTGCCGCCTCCACACCACACAGAGAGACAGCTGGTCAGAATGCCCTCTATGGTACTTCTGTAGAAGGTTGTGAGAATGTGCGGGGACAGGTGGGCTCTCCTCATCCTGTGCAGGAAGTACAAGCGCTTCTGCGCCCTCTTCACCAGTGACGTGGTGTTCACTGACCAGGTGAGGTTGACCGTGATGTGCACCCCCAGGAACTTGGTGCTGCTAACCACCTCCACAGCTGAGCTGTTGATGAGTTTGTGTCATCTGCGAACTTCATGATGTGATTGGGGGTGAACCTGGGGGTGCAGTCGTGTCTCATCAGAGTAAACAGCAAGGGGCTCCGGATGCAGCCCTGAGGGGAGCCCGTGCTGAGGGTGATGACATCAGAGGTGGTTTGTCAGACCCGGACCGACAGTGGTCAGGAGGTGAGGAAGTGGTGAAGGGGTGTGCTGAAGCCCAGATGTTCCAGTTTTTCCACCAGATGCTGTGGGATGAGGGTGTTGAACACTGAAGTCCAGGAACATGCTCAATGGGCGCGGTGCGTGGGCTTGGAACCCGTTAATAACTGCTTGCAGTTCTAGTTACATTTCAGATCCAAATGAGACACATGTAGTACAAGCAATGTCAGCTCTAAGGGACTTTCAACATGCAATGGCACAGGACAATATCCCGCAAGGTTGGGATCTCATGTCTTGGTTAACTTCTGGACCATGGTGGCACCTGTTGTTAAAAATATTAACCCCCTCATTATGATTTTGATTCTCTTTTGTATATTTACAATATGCATTTTTCCATGTTTGAAATCAATGAAAGCCATTGGGTAGGGTGACCAGACGTCCCCGTTTTGGACCACCTGTCCCCGGCTAAAGCTGTCCCCGGAAATGTCCCCGATTTTAACGAAGGGGAATATGTGTTGCGGTAGCTGGTTGCGCTGCTGATAATATAAAGACGAGGAACAGAGCGCACCGCTAGATGGCGGGTAACGATCCTTTTGGATGTCAGATGCCATTAAAGCACGAAGAGGAAGAAGAAGACGAGCGCACCACTTTTAAAACAGAAGAAGAAGAAGTGGAAAGTCGTCAACTGGTGGCAACTGATGGGGAGCTGCTGTGTTATGGTAAGTGTGTTAATCGATTCATTTTATTTGGATCAAGCTGATCCTGTGAGAAATGTTTTTTTTTTTTCCAGGTTAAAAAATAATCAATAAAAAGTAAGACAAGACCACGAGTTGCTGCTCACATGAGTAAAAGACACTCAGATAAAAAGTAACAGAATGATTGAAAACTCTTTGTAAGGCGCTAATCTAGTACGCTGGTTCTCCAGGGATCAACAAGGGCTTGTGTTAGCAGAGTCATTCTTTAGCACAGCATTCAACGTGACATCATGAGACTCACACAGGTTGTGGCTTTCATGGTGAACCTCCTTTGTTTGAAGGACTCTAGAATGACTTTTCCTTCATTTACAACTGATCTGACAAAATGATATTTAATATCAACATGTTTACATCTTTGTCTATACACAGGATTTTTGGCTAAGGATATGGTACCCTGATTATCCTCATAAATCTTAGCTAAATAATCCTTAGCGTCCATGTTGAACAACAGTTGTTTCAAGTATAAGCATTCCTGTACAGTAACAGCTAATGCCATGTACTCTGCTTCACATGTAGATAGAGATACTGTAGGCTGTCTTTTGGTCTTCCACGAGACCAACGGACCATCTCTATTTAGACTCATACAGTAACCTGTTGTACTTCTTCGATCTGTTACATCACCTGCCCAATCGGCATCACTGTATGCATATATAAGGTTATCACAGGCACCTTTTCTAAAACATAGTACTTTATCTTGTGTGCCTCTTAGATACCTAAAAACATGCTTTACAGTTTTCCACTGTTCTGTGGTTGGGTTTGCAAAGTACTGTGACAGCTTGCTTACAACATAGCTTAAATCTGGTCTTGTACATGTTGACAAATAGATTAAGCTTCCTACTGCCTCCCTGTATTTTCTGACATCATTCATTACTTCAGCATTATCAGCATAGTTAAGTTTCTGCTCACAAGGGGGTAATTTGTGGCTTACAGTTCAGCATGTCAAACTTTTCCAGTATTTTCTTCACATATTTTGACTGTGACATTTTAATACTTTCAGCATTTTTTTCAAAGTCAATGCCAAGAAAATGTGTCAAATTTCCTAAGTCCTTCATCCTAAATTTTGAGTCAAGTTTTTCTTTTATATCTCTAAGGATATTCGTATCACTGGCAGCAATAATCAAATCATCGACCCATATAATAATAAATACAGTTTCATTATCAGTAATCATTGTGTAAACACAATGATCAGCAGGGTTTTGAGCAAACTTGATTTCACATAAATAGTCATGCAACATTCTGTTCCAGTTCCTGCCTGACTGTTTAAGTCCATAAAGAGATTTTTGCAGTTTATACACCAGTCTCTTATTTTCTTGAGATTCCTTCTTATAGCCCTCTGGTTGTTCAATATAAAGTTCACATTCAATTGGGGCATGTAAATATGCCGTCTTTACATCCATCTGGTGAACAAACATGTTCTCCTGTGCCACCTTTTGCATCAACACTCTGATGCTTGTCATGCTAGCAGTTGCTGAAAAAGTTTCATCATAGTTCATACCTTTCTTTTGACTGAATCCTCTAGCAACATATCTACCCTTATATCTGTCTGAACCATCACTATTCTTTTTGATTGCATATACCCATTTACCACCCACTACAGTTTTACCCTCAGGCAAATTGGTCAGGGTAAAAGTAACATTGTCCTTTAATGATTGCATTTCCTCATCCTTTGCCGTAACCCATTCTTTTGCATTTACAGATGTTACAGCTTCCTTATAGGTTTGAGGTACTCCACTTATCATTCTGTAACAATAATCAATGTTAGCTATCTGTTCTTCATCATCAATGCCACACACATAGTCATCTAAATAACCTGGTTTCTTTCTTTCTCTGACAGGGTATCGCCCCTCAGGTTCTTCCTGTCTTGTTGTGTCACTGGTACTCGCCATTGGTTCTTCCTCTGTGCTCATTTTATGGTCAGAAACGTTTTCTGGATCAGCCTTTGAAGTTTTGGTTGCTCTGGGATTAATTCTAATCAAATCATCATCATCCAAAGTTACATCCTTCTCATTTTTCTCTCTGGATACAAAATCCACAAGCCTATGTTTCTGGATTTTCCTGCTGTTTGGATAGTACACAATATAGGCTGGACTATTCTTGTCATATCCTATAAAAATGCCTTTTTCACACCTTGAATCCAGCTTCCCTTTCTCTTGTTTGTAAGTGTAACAAACATATCCAAACTTGTGCATCCTAGAAATGTTAGGCTGTCTGCCCGTCAACATGAAATAAGGCGTTTGGTTTGTGTGATTATTAAAACATCTATTTCGCACTACAGCAGCTGTCTTAACTGCATACGTCCATAACATTTTTGGTATCTCACTATCAATTAACATACATCTAGCCATGTCAAACAAAGTTCTCCAATTTCGTTCTGCCGTGCCATTTTGATGTGGAGAATATGGTGCAGAGGTCTCATGTCTGATACCGTTTCTGCTCAGTAATGTCTGATACTCTTTTCCTGTGAATTCTGTACCATTGTCTGACCTCATACATTTTATCTTTCCATATGGAGCCATGTCAGCAATAAACTTTTCAGTAGCTTGTACTGTGTCACTCTTGTTTTTTAAAAAGTATACAAAGACTGCACTGGAATAATCATCTGTGAAGGATAATGCATATCTGTGACCATCTTTGGACATTGGGTCTATAGGTCCTGCTAAATCTGTGTGGACCATTGCTAGCGGTTCTTTAGCTCTTGCATCTGGCTCCTTGTTCCTAGTTTGAACAAATTTTCCTTTTGTGCAAACTTCACAATATGGCTTCGGTTCACCTTTCCCTTTAATTTCCATGCCTTGAACAACATTTTCTAGCTTCAGTACATCTCTGAAATTGCAATGTCCAAGAATCTCATGCCTACTTTGTAAGTCATAACATTTTTTACACTGATCACCACATTCATTGTCCATAGTTTGTAAGTAATACAATTTGTTACATACGTGAATGGGGATCTTGGTATTGCCTCTGAGAAGAACGTTCTTTCCTTCTTTGAAGATCACCGTTGCTCCGCTGGATGTTGCAGCTTTCACTGAGAAGATGTCTTGCGGATATGAAGGGATGTATAATGCGTTCCTCAGCACTGTTTTAAGACGTCGACCTCTACTGTCGATCAAACACACTTCCGCGTCTCCTCGTTGCTTAGCAACCCCAAGACACCTTGATCCATCTGCTAATTCCATGCAGTGCGTCTCGGCCTGGAAACTCCCATCAAGCTTCCGAAACTTCCTGATGTCGGTGATTATGTGCGATGTCGCACCAGCGTCCACCATCAGACCTGTCCTGTTGATGTCGTCCACTCGCGTGTCAGCGTCGCTCACCCGGAAAGCAAACTGTTTGTCGCCGCCCATCTCTTGGGCTACTTTCCGTGCGTTGTCTCGTTGTTTTCTCCGTCTGCAGGTTGCGTTGCTGTGATTGTTATTCTTACAGTAACTGCACCATTGCTTTCGCTGGCAGGTTCTGCTTATGTGGCCTTTACTCCCACATTTAAAACACACAATGTCACAACTTCCTGCTCCAGGATCATTTGCACCTCTTGGTGCGTATTTCGTGCCAAAATGTGCCTTAGCTTTCATCACATTGTCCTCAGATACTGTGGCACGCATATTTTCAATGTCTTCAAAACTTCTGAGTTTTGTCTTAAACTCTGCAAAAGTCAAGTTCTCACCATCTTCGCTTTGAGTGATATAAATAGCAAATGGCTTAAATATACCTGGAAGTCCTTTCAAGACCATGGCGATCAGAAGTCCATTGCTCAGCTCCTCACCTGCACTCCTTAACGCGGTGATTGCGGTCTCAGGTCTGATGATGTACTCCGTCACTGTCTCACAGGGTGATTTCTGCAGTGAAGTCAGCTCGGTATACAGGTTAATCACTCTGGGCTTTCCTTTTCCGGCGTAATGTGCCCGCAAGATTCCAAGCGCTGCACGTCCGTTGTCTGCTGCATCATGCATGACGAGTGATAGACTTTTGTCATCCAAAAACTGAATGAGCTCTGCGTACGCCTCAGCGTTTTTCTTTGCGTCTTCCTCTTCATCGTCCTCATCGGGGGGTTTCATCAAAATTGTCTCTTTCAGCCCTTGCAATCGAAGATGTCCCAAAAACTTTGTCTCCCACAGTTCGTAATTTTTCTCGTCTCCATCAAAGAGAAGCCTTGACCAGCGGCTGTGCGGCAAGTCTTTTCTCTTCTGTTCATTTTCCTTGTTTACTTACACAGCGGGTGTTCACTGTCTGTCGGGACATTTACCCGTTTCTTCATTGATCCTGGGCCCATAACCTGTTAGCAGAGTCATTCTTTAGCACAGCATTCAACGTGACATCATGAGACTCACACAGGTTGTGGCTTTCATGGTGAACCTCCTTTGTTTGAAGGACACACCCTTTATTGAACAAGAGTGTCTTAAATTAGACAGGTCATGTGATGTGACACACAATAATCCAATAATGATAAAAACAACAACAAATGAGAGCATAAAAACATTCATAATGTCAACAGCTTGTCTAAAGATGTTTTAGAACTGATTGGTGACCTTTAGTTTATATTTCAGATAGTTAGTTATTAGTAGAGTTATTACAAGTTGTTTTGCTGATTTATGGTTGTGATTTATGAGCATAGACTTCCAGGCTTAGGTTTAGCTTTTCTACTGCTCAGTTTGGATTTATGAAAGTTCCTCATGAAAAAATAGGAGTCAGTAACAGGAGAAATGAATGAGAAAATATTTACATGATCTGAGAATAATGGAGGAAGAGATAAATGCCTGTTTAATGTTCATTTATTATGTTGTTTTTGCTTGTAGCTCCTAGTATTGTGGTAATTAGCATTTTTTGTATTTAATCGGAGGAAATAATAATAATAATAATAATAATAATAATAATAATAATAATAATAGGACGTTTTCATGTTGTACATTCTAATGTTTTTGGAAGTGATTTTAAATATATAATGTCTCTGTTTTAGAATAATGTAAGATTGATACAAGAGGAGAGAGGAAAAAGATAGGAAGACAGAAAGGAGATTAAATGAGAGTGGAGGAAAATAGGAATATTGATGTAAAGAATGATTGACGAGAAGGGAGAAATATTTACTTAGAGTATTAATAAAGTTCAAGTGATAAAGCTCTGACATGATATACTCAGGTTTGAGCTGAGAAGCCCAATATTCTGAGGATATAAACTCTTTCTGAGTCTCTGCACTGAACATGAGTTTCACTGCACTTCCCTAGCTGTGGCACAATAAAGAGGCAGTTTAGTTTATTTATTTTTTCTTGTGTTTTAAAAATTTCTGTTCTGCACATAATATATCCTCTTCTCCTCTTATTCTATCCAGATCTTTGGATACCGTGGCTGATGGCTCTTCAGACACAGAAGGCCTTGAAGAAACCAGAGATGATCTCATGTTAGCGACTCACTGACCGGAGTTAACTCACCTTAAAGGAGCAAACAATATACTGGCACATCAACTACTACCATACACATACACATAATGTAGTTATACACACTTTATGTAAGTTTATACATGCTCATGCTGCACTACACACACAATCACTTGCATTCATGTAAAGGGGTTTTCCAAGTCTGTGCCTTTGTTTCACCTCACATCACCACAATCCATTGGACAATGTCTTGTCCCAAACAGGCTCTATGCACTATGTGCTCTATGTGCTTATAGCCCATTAGTGGGAGAAATAAATCTGCTTTGTGATGCACAGAACCCTTATGTGGTCAGTTGACAGTAAGAAACATATATCATCCTTTACCAGCGGACCTGACTGCTACTTTTTGATGTTAACGCAGAAAAACCTATTTTTCATAGGTATGTAGATGTGAACAGAATGAGTATTTGTTGCAGTTTTTTTAAATTTGGGGGGCTCTGTCTCCACAGACAGCCACAGGCTAAATGTTTGTATTTACTGGTTTTTCTTTTTCGCATGTCACTTTCCCCTTAGGTGGTGGCAGAGCTCTTTGAGCCCCACAAAATTGGAAAACCCTGCTAACCACTCTGGACCCCTCCACTCAAACCACTTTTCCCCAACCCAGAGACACAGTTCTAGTTTCTATTAATAAACACTATTTATTGATTTTATTAATCTTAGGATGCACTAAAGGTCTGGAGAGGCACATTCCTGTCTTTTACACTTGATTTTTATTGTTTAAATATTAATAAACATGTAAAAATAAATGAAACCATTACTGTCCCCGTTTCCTAATTTCATCTTGATTAGATGTATTGATTTTTTACCACGAGCAAGAAATGTCCCCAGATTTGATTTTAGAAATCTGGTCACCTTACCATTGGGAATGTTATGTTACAGTACCAAATGTTGAGAGAGGAGCAACCTCCTGAACCAGATACAGCAGTTTAATTGTGCAATTTAATCAGAATCAGAAATACTTTAATAATCCCAGAGGGAAATTGTTGTTTCAGTACAATCGCCATAACATAAACAAACAAACATCACAAACATTTCAGGGGGAGACGATTTACTGAGGCCTTGCTGCCAAGGAACCGTCTTACACGGTGCCCACATGGCGCTGCCATTACTCTGTGAAAAGATAGAGGCCACCAAAAAAAGGAAGGTCGGAGGGAAAAAAACATAACTCATACTTTATCCTATAACAGGATACAGTTTGAGATATCAAAAAACCTCTTGCACAAAAAGCACAAATAAGACGAGACACATATAGCAGAAGGTAAACATTTGAGACTAGTCGCGTGTAAGTTCATCAGTTTATATGAGCATCAGTAATGTGTGTCTGTTTGGGTGAGAGTGTTTATATTTCCGTGAACACTCTCCAGAGGCCATTGTCCTTGATGTTATCAGCCGGCCAACAGTTCAGAAAGCATCTACAGGTGTCAGCGGGGGAGGGGGTAGCAGGGTAGAGTTCTGAGCATTCTCAGCCATAACAATTCAGGAGTGATTAGATAGGGTGGGCATAATCCAAATATGTTATTTGTTATGAGACAAGCTGCACTGCCTTTCCTGTCATCTTTAAGTCTTTTGCTGGCTCCAAATGGTGAAATCCAATTTTCCAAATTGTTGGGCTTTTCCACGCTTCACTTCCAGATTTTATCCCATAACCCCTTTGAGTTCAACCACCGAAGCCAGTCTGCATGCCAGTACATCCAGCTTTTCGGCTCTGCTCCTCCACCTTCCAGAACTATTCGTTCACCGCCTTAGTGAGCGTGTCATATGCAGCTGGCAGCCTGATCAAGGCCAAATGGCTACCGATATCCGCTGTATTTGCTGATACATCAAAAATCCACCAAATCCAATAAGTAGAAATCCAAGTATCCTGAATCCAAACATGCGAACGTTTCAAACGTCCAGGAATGACAAAGTCGAAAGACACATCGTTTTCCATGCAAGAATATAGGGTGTATCCCACAAAATGAGTCAAATCAGGACCGGACGGGTCCCCCTTTCGTTGCCTACCCGTCGAAAAAATTTGATCAATAGCATTGAGAGACCAGCTTACCAGATCCATGTTTTTCAGAGTTCGGTTGATATGAAGTGCTCAGAAAGACAAGACATAGCAGCAGAAGCAGGAGAGGAGAGAAAAACATGACTGACCTCGAAGAGAGACAGAACAGAAAAAAGAGACAGAACAGAAAAAATTGTGAAAACTGTGCTGAAAATGTGATAAGTGGTACAAGTTGGGTGAATTGATATTGCCATTAACTGTTGTATATAAAACGATAAACAGGAGGGAAATGTTGGATTTATTAATCCATTACCATATTACATACTTATAGTCTTGTGGCTGTCTGCTTGTGGACATGTATGTGTGGAGATAAAATGTGATTATTTGACCCTTGGGAGGAAGGAGAACTCATTACTGCTGCATCCCCAAAGGAGCATCATATGCTAGCTAGAACTGATTATGATAAGAAGACAGTAGAAAGGAAGCCCAGTTAAGGAGTTGACTGTCACTTATGTCACACGCAGGAACTTGTGAGTCAATGTAACCGCCTCCTGAAGGATCTAAATAAAAGAAGCCTGCATGGAGAAGTGCCTTCGGAGTTGAGCAGAGAAACCTTGGAGAGACACCTTGGTGTTCTGCTAGATTTCTAACGGCTCTCTCACTCTCTTTTTTGCAAAAACCTAAACTTACACTCTCTGTCTGATCTTTCTCTTTATAGGTTAGGAGATTAAAATAAACCTATCATACTCCTTCAACTTCCAATGACGAGGAGGGTCAAAAATCCTAAACCTACAACCCAAAAGACCAATCTATGGGGTAACTACCAACATCATTCTTTACACTCGTCGATTCAATATGGCAAATTAAGTCAGCTGCTGCTTTCCCTCGTCTTGAATGTAGCCCTGCTCCTCACCCCACACTCAACCCCGCCCACTTTGCTAGAATTTTTTTAATTTGTCTGGGGAAGACTTATGCTTAGGCCTGTCACGATAATCAATAAATCAATTAATCGCACGATAAATAAAAACTATCCGCGTCATTTAATTTATCGTCTATATCGTCTCTGCCTGTGTTTTTCTGTTTCTATTGATGACGCTGGATGAAAAGGCTTAACTCCGGTGCTATCCACTGACCCCTCCCCTTCCTAATTTTTTTTAGGAAGGGAAAAATGAGGAGGAAGGAGGAGTGGACTATCGCATCAGGTAGTCAGCGCACATCATTTTGTACTTCTGCAGCATGTAAAACATACATATCACAAGTGGCAATTCCACAAATGTACAGCAGTATTAAAGAGGACATACTGAAGGAGATACAAAACATTTAATTTTACTCTGCTACGTCGGATATGTGGTCAAGTTCAAATATGACACCCCTTATATGAGCTTGACCATTCACTATATAGCTGCAGACTGGACAGTTCAGACACAGGCTACATATCCAGAAAGAGAACAGGCTGATGCAGAACTGACAAAGTTCCTTCAAGAAGATGCTATTGATGCCTCTTGTGATCCCTTGATGTGGTGGTGTGACAATCAAAGAATCCTTTGATGGCAAACTTGGCCAAAAAATACATGTGTATTTGTGCAACAAGCACCAGTTCAGAGAGAATGTTTGGTACAGCTGGACACATTGCTACTCCTGCTCGGAATCTGTCTGACTAAAGTAGTTACAGATCTGCTTAAAGATTGTTGAGGCATCTAGTCTTATTTAAGAATCTGCTTTTGTTACTTTGCATTTTTTTTAATAAAATGGCAGTTTTGCCTATCTTTTTTAAAATCTAATGATATACAGACTTCATTATCTGTACTCTTTTGGTTGAATGTAGTTTTTATTTCCACCATGGTTTTATCTTGTGTTTAGTTTTTATTCAAGTGTATTTTTAGTTAACAGAGACTGAGAGTCCATTTGATTTTTATTTCTCGTTTTATTTTGTTAACCAGTTCCAGTGTAAAGTGTGTTTATCTTTGGCAGGAAATCGCAAACATTATTAAGTAATTTCCATTAAATCAGTGCAAAAAGGTCTTCAAACAATATTACAGTTTATCGCAATAATTTTTCAGACAATTAATCATTCAGAAAAATTTGTTATCGTGACAGGCCTACTTATGCTTTTACATCGATGCGAGTTACCCTTGAAATAATCAGACTAACTAAATGCAACTGGATGTTCCCACAGGACAGTGATCCCAAACACATTAAAACTGCTTTCTGACATGTGCCAGATATGTAGACTCACCTCGATCTAGCGTGATCCCTTCATCAAAGCGGGAAAAGAGTCTGTACCGTTGAGCCCAGTATTTAGCAAGTTCCGGATCAGCTGCCATCTCTGCGGGGACCTGCTGCTTTTTTCTTCTTTTACGGTTCTTTTTCACACGATTCACCCTCTGCCCTACAAAGGTGTACACGATCAGAAGAATAATTATCACACTGAAACAGTATGTATTCAACTAAACTGTGAGAACCAGGCAAATTGTGATTTTAAGGATTAATTTCACTACTCAACAACTCCAGTGCTTTCAGTCAATCCAAAATGTTATTAAACCTTAATATTGACCATTTAAGAAAGAAAAGGGATCTACAAAGGATTCGACACGTCACACGTCCAACCCACCCAGGCAATGCACTGTTTGTCCCACTTCCATCAGGTTAATGATTCAGGGACATTAAATCAAAACCCAATAGACTTAAAAACAACTTATTTCCCAAAGCTATGAAGGCCCACCCCTAGTTTGATATATTGTTCTAGTTTGAACACATTTTTTTATCTGAATATGCCCTAAATTCAGTCAACAATTGCACATTATATTTGTCCTTCTTATAAGGGTTTATTTTCTGCTGTACAGCTTAACTTTAAAGGTATACTATGCAACCGGGGTTGATTTTCCAGCGAGGCTCCCCCCAAAGGGCGAAAGTAAAAGTGCACTGTCATAAAGATGCTCAGCTGTTCTGGTTTCTCCGTCAAGCCAGGCGCGGTTGTTTTGAGCTTAGCAGACAGGCAAACGCAGCGAAAAGTCGAAAAAACGGCAGTACAAACAATGACTAACACAGTGAAAGTATGAACATCAGGGTTTCCCACAGCGCTATCTTGGCGAGGCAGCCGCCTCGCCAAACTCACGCTAACGCCTCACCAACATTCCAAAAAAAAATAATAAATAAATATTAAATAAATAATAAAAAAAACTCGATATGCTTGCATGTTTATTTGCCGTTAACACGCGGCTCTTTGTTGTTGCTTTCGCGCGTGGATATAGTGAATGGCAGGAAAAAAACACATGGAGTTCTCGCCGTAAAGCAAGACCGACTCTCGCGGTCTTGCACAAGGCTTCTGAGCCTGTGGGTGCGGGCCAAGGGCTCTTGCAATGCGGTACCGCGCACGTGACGTCACCGTCTCAAGAGCAACGCCCCTTTTGCCGCTTAGGTAGGGCATACAGGAGAGAACGCATACAGGAGAGAACGCACGGATAACAGATATGACCGACTTTACAGCCGTTAAACTTTCCCAAGACGATGTCCCAGGCGCACGGATTACTGGTCGCACTGTTGAAGAACACACCAACCTTCAGCTCAAACGATGGCTTGAGGTTCGATGGCTTAAAAAGACTGGAAAACTGGCCGAGATGATGAACGGTAAGCTTTGTTTTTTTTTCCTGCGCGGCGATCATGGCAGCGTCGGCCGTTTTTTTTGTTGTTGTTTGCAATCACCGTCCAGGAATGGGTATATGTTTAATGTTTGTCTTATTTGAAATGTTTTTGAGTAGTCTATCCTGGTAGCAGGGTATCATGTTAGCGCCTGCTACCATGATAGCCTATATGCTATCATGGTAGCAGGCGCTACTTTATTAACATGTCGGCCACCAAAATACTCTTACCTTGTACGGTATTTCCCCCACAGACCACCAGGGCGGCCGAGAAAACCTTTGTTCGACCTGAAATGACTCATTTAATCATCCAAAACGGTATGAACACATTAATTAACGGAAAAATGTTGCATAGTATGCCTTTAAATTTAGCATTTTCTTTTTGAGTGTTTTTGCATTTTTGAGGCTCTCTAAGAATGCTCATTCTTTGTTTTTCTATGGATGTCTGATTTGTGTCTGTGTATTAAATGTGTATTCTGAGCTCTCATCAAAATTTCATTATGGTTACAAAATGACAATAAAGATTTTTGGTTTTTGAATAAAACCTGGATAGTTATGCACACCTTAATATAAACTTATTGAACTCCTTAGATCACACCCTCCCTCATTATAAAAATAAATGTCATTAAATTATTACTTGCCTGGCAAGTGTGCTCACAGTCTATTGCATTAGTTTGAGAAGAGTAAACCAACATATTCCATTAATAAAAATAAAATTAATTACCTTCAAGGATGTTTGATGGAACAAGGTCCAGTTTCACTTTAAAAGTTATCGATCTCGTAGGATTCTCCTCCACCCTTGGCTCTTCCACAGACCTTTCAGTGAAGTCACAGGAGGTGTCGCACACATTGTACTCCATCATCTTAGTTTCTGAAGTGGATTCAGAATCGTATCCCTCTTCTTCCACAAGCTCATCGTTTTTTCTCTTAATTTTCTTGTCCTCTTTTTTATGTTTCATCTCCGTTTCCCTTTTCTTGTTTTGAAGAACGGTTTGAGCCTATAAAACAGTATCCTTGTATTTAAACTGTGGTGTAAAATGTCTACAAATAACTTACATATACACAAACACACATACATACATACATACATACATATATATAGATATAGATATATATCTATATATCTATATATAGATATATATTAGGGCTGTCAAAATAACGCGTTAATTTCGATTAATTAATTTAAAAAAAAAAAAGGATAAAAAAAAGAACGCAGATCATTTATATATATATATATACACATATATATACATATACACACATATATATAGATACAGATATAGACAGAGATACATAGAGATAGAGAGAGAGAAGATAGATACAGACAGAGAGATATATATACATAGATAGAGAGAGACAGATATATAGAGAGACAGAGAGAGATAGAGAGAGAGAGATAGAGAGATAGACATAGACAGAGAGACAGATAGATATAGAGATAGATAGATATAGATATATAGAGACAGATAGACAGAACACATAGATATAGACACACATAGAGATAGACAGATACATATAGAGAGATATATAGAGAGAGACAGAGACATAGACAGATATACAGATAGAGATACAGATATATAGATATAGAGATAGATAGAGATATATAGACAGATACATATATATACATAGACATAGATATAGAGAAATGTATAGAGAGACAACATAGAAGATATAATATACATATAAAAAAGATACAGATACATATAATAGACATATACAGACAATATAACGATAACTATACTACACAGACATAACATACTATAATATATATATATATTATAATATATTATAATATATATATATATATATAATATATATATATATATATATATATGGGGAGTGTTGACCTAGTGGTTAGAGCAGCGCCCGGTTCGATCCCCAGCGCCTGCACTCTGGGCCCCTGAGCAAAACCCTTAACCCCCGATTGCTCCCCTGGCGCCGCACATGGCAGCCCACTGCTCCCCTAGGAGGATGGGTTAAAAGCAGAGAACACACACACGTACACACATATATATTAGGGCTGTCAGTTTTAACGCATTAACTTTGTTAGACCATAACACAGACAATTTTTTTAACGTGTGTTAATCACACGTCAAAACACACACACCGTTCCTAATGTTTTTTTCCCCCACAGCACTCTCCGGACTGTGTTATTTTTACCCTCGGCACTTTCCGTAGTTCCAAGAATGCTAAAGACTGTAGCAAAACAGACCCCCGCTGACTGTTGCCAAATCCACTTATTTTTTGCGACTTTGAGCTTCTTTTTTCTAAAGTCACTTGTAAATTCCATGAGTGGCGGTTACGGTTTTTTGGGCTTGTTTCTGGAAGTGAAGTCACTTTTTTGGGTTCTAAAATAAGAAACGATAAACACGAGTTATAAAGAGACCTGCTTGCGCTATAGACACATAAACAGCTGAAATATCCCTCCGCTCAATACGTGCTGGAGCGCATCCTCCTCTAGAATGACATAGGAGCGGAAGAAGTAAGGGCAGAAGGAGCAACTCTGCCCGTATTTTCTGCAGTTTACAGCTGAAAGTAGATTACGCGGTGCAGATCACTATTTTGAGCAGAGATTTGTTCTGAAGATGAGTTTTTACACCCTGATAACATTGCAGAATCCCAACCAATAAACGATACTAAAATGTTTATTAAGTCTCTAATTCAGCCTTAGTATTTGACAAACTACGGCTGAATCACGATGCCAACTGAAGTACCCTGGAGTTCCAGTGTCAGCACATGAAGCTGTGCTAAACAGTTCTCTTTCAAGTGTATCAAGCTCCTGCCCAGTTGCAAGCACAGTGTAAGACTCTGGAATGACCTGGAAATTTTAAACCTTTCCTAGGCTTGAAAAAAACTGTATGAATCAGAATGCGAAAATATAAACAGAAATTATTGTTGTTGGTTTGAAAGCTCAGGATTATATGGGTGTGCGAGAGAGTGAAAAATGAACAATAAAATTTGTGACTTTATTAAAATGTAAAATTAGTATTACTTTATATGTAAATGTTTAATACAATGTCTATCTTTGTTTAAGAGGCAAACAAAATATTTTGGCATGAAATATTTATTTATTTACACATATGTTTACAAATTGCGTAAAAATCAGGGCGTTATGATTAGCGATTTACTCAATATTGGCAAGAGTTTAACATTTTATGGCACTAGGATGTTATTATTCCAATTCTGAAAAGTGCTTGAAAATAAATGTACAAGCATGTTTTTTACTAGTGTCATTTATTGCAAAATTCTATATTAAAATTACCAAATAGGCTTTTACACTTTCAGAAACTATGCGATTAATTTGCAATTAATCTCGAGTTAATTATTTAAATTATCATGTCCTCAACATCCAGCTCCTTGCTGGAGTCGACATTCAGATAAACTCCTCTCCAAAATGACCACACAGACAAGAGACCTTGCGTTGACTCTTGACTGAAGCCAGTTGGAGTAGGAGTTTATCTGAATGTCGACTCCAGCAAGGCGCTGGAGGTTGAGGACATGACAGTATAACAACACTTTCTGGCAGACCACCTTCTACATAGAAGAACTAGTCAACTGGAAAACCCAGCTCATCAAAAGTAAGCAAAGTGCTTTAGTCATGTCAAGGAAAAGCTCCACATCAGGATCTCTTAAAACAAGATCACGCATCTCAGGCTCGTCTACGCAGTCTACAAGTTCGGCAGCCAGCAAAACAGCTGCAGCATTGGCACGTGCAAAAGCAGCATTTGTTGAGAAAGAAATTAAACTGAGGATACAACAAGCAGAGCTTGAGGCATCAACACAGCTTCAAAAAACACATTTAGAGGCTTCACTGGATAAAGTTTGTTCGCAGAAAAAGGCTGCAGCTGCAAAGGCTAAAGCAGAAGTTTTAGAGTCAGCTGTGGAACAGCATAGTGAGACCATCAGTGAAATAGACGTTCATAATGAGGATCCAGAATCATGCACACAGGAATATGTAGAGGGAGCTATCCAAAGTGAAGGCATGCCTAAATGCAACCAACCCAATATGGACCTATACATGACTCTAACCACATAATCTGTGCACCAGGAATGGCATTGCCAGTTCAGCCAAAACCCGAACCTCCCATAACAACACAAGCTCAGATCCAATCACCACTTCACAAAGCAGTCAAGATTAAATGGAAAATCTATGCCAAAAAATTAGCAAAACACAAATTCTTTGGATAATCCAACAGACACTTTCTACAGTAGGACAGACTATAGAAACAGGACTGACAACTTGCCTTAGTCAGAGAATGCTTGCTACACCAATGATGGTCCGCAAATGAGTCAATGTGATGAAAGTAAATGCATGTCAGACCTTGTTAGATTTATTGCACGACGTGAGCTAGTCTCCACAGGTCTCACACAGTTTAATGATCGCCCGGAATGCTTTAGGGCCTGGAGGGCATCCTTTTTGAGTGCCATCAGAGATTTAAACCTCTCAGCCAATGAACAGCTCGATCTTTTAGTTAAATGGCTGGGGAAAGACTCAGCAGAACATGCTAGACGAATAAGAACGATGCATGTGAATTACCCTGAGTATGGACTCAGGGCAGTTTGGGATAGACTAAATGAGTGTTATGGGGCTTCAGAGGTGGTTGAGAACTCCTTGTTCAAAAGGTTGGAGAGTTTTCCCAAAATCTCTAATAAAGACCATCACAAATTAAGAGAACTTGGAG
Organism: Fundulus heteroclitus; assembly: GCF_011125445.2. Lineage (NCBI taxonomy): Eukaryota > Metazoa > Chordata > Actinopteri > Cyprinodontiformes > Fundulidae > Fundulus > Fundulus heteroclitus. The sequence goes on along the minus strand of NW_023397241.1, from coordinate 989,116 downwards.
ATTTGTTAATGGAGATAGAGGCAGCTAAGGTGGATGGTGATCTATTAGGTCTGAGTTACTTAGACACGCCATGTGGTATTAACCCTGTTGTGCAGAATTTGGCATTCTATTTACAAAAAAAGTGGCTAACATCTGGATTCCAATATAAAGAGGAACACAAGGTTCTCTATCCTCCATTCAGTTTATATGTGAACTTTGTGTGTAATCAAGCAAAGATGAGGACTGATCCTAGTTTTATGCTGACGACATTGAATAATGATTCAACTGAGCACCATAGGCAAGTCCTGAGAACTGATGGTCATAAGCCTCTTGCTGTACCGAAGACCGGGGTTTTTACCAAGACATTACCTGGACAGCAATGTGGCTCTGCTCAAACCAGTGATCCATCTGCAAGTAGACCCATCATAACAGATGATCCAGCCAAATATTGTGTGCTACACAACAAACTTCATCCTCTTTCTAAATGTAAAACTTTCAGGGGGATGCTCATTGAAGAAAGAAAGGCAATTCTAAAGAAATATGGGATTTGCTTTAAGTGTTGCAAAGCTCTACATTTGGCAAGGAACTGTGAAGAAGATATAATATGTACAGAGTGTGGAAGTAAAAAACATGTTACAGTCCTACATTCAGGGACTGCACCGTGGTCGAACACCCCAGACTCTCCTATACCAGAGAACGGCGGGGAGAGAATAAATGACAAGAAGGAAAAGGCTGTTTCCATGACATGCACCAAAATTCGTGGCAAGGAGATCTCCAGACGTTCCTGTTCTAAAATAAGTCTTGTGAAAGTATTTCCTGCTGGTTGTCCCGAGGCTGCAATTAAGATGTATGCAATATTGGATGATCAAAGTAATAGATCGCTTGCACGGTATACATTTTTTGATCTGTTCAATGTATCTGGGATAGCCAGGTAGACAGAAGGTAGACAGGCTTGTGGTTTCATGGTCGAGGCTAACGATGGCAGCATTCAGCTTTCTTTACCAACATTAATTGAGTGTAACGAGATCCCAAATAATCATTCGGAAATCCCGACACCCGAAGTGGCACTGAACCATAGCCACTTGAAACCCCTTGCAAAGTATATCCCCCAGCTTGAGGAGCAAGCCCTATTGTGCTCTTATTAGGTAGAGACATTATTAGAGTACATAAGGCTAGGAAACAAGTAAATGGCCCACATAAAGCACCGTATGCCCAAAAACTGGATTTGGGTTGGGTGATTGTTGGTGATGTATGCACTGGAGATGTTCATAAGCCATCTGTGGTGACCTCCTGTTACACCAACATCTTAAAAAATGGACGCCCCTCTCTATTTGAGCCAGGTCCAAAGAGTTACACAGTTAAAGAGTGATATCACTGATGACCCAATCTCAGTTTCTTCTTTAAACAAAGGCTTCATCGTTTGTGCAGGCTCCAATGTTGATGTCTTTCACCAAACAAAGGATGATGATTTTGAGGCTCCTTCAATAGAGGACATTCAATTCCTTACTATCACGGACAGAGAAGTATAGCAGGATGAAAAGAACAACTGGGTCGATCCTCTTCCTTTCAGGACATGGTGACCACGGCTTCCAGACAACCGCTTACAGGCACTCAAGCGACTCCATTCACTGCAGCGAAATTTCAGAAGGAAACCTGAGATGAAACAGCAGTTCTTCGACTTTATGGAGAGATCTTTAGGAATGGGCATGCAGAAGAGGCACCTCCGCTGAAACCCGGCGAGGAGCATTGGTATTTGCCTTCCTTTGGGGTTTTTCATCCAAAAAAGCCATCTCAAATAAGGGTTGTCTTTGACTCTAGTGCACAGCATAACAGACCTTCCTTAAACCAGGTACTTTTGACAGGACCTGACCTCAATAATAGCCTTATCGGGGTTCTTCTGAGGTTCAGAAAGGCACCAATAGCCTTTTCAGTAGACATACACCAAATGTTTTACTGTTTCACTGTGAAACCGGAAGACCGCAATTTTCTCCGGTTTCTCAGAATAACGACCCTGAAGGAGAGGTAACAGATTACCGCATGAAGGTCCACGTTTTTGGAAATAGCCCTTCCCCCGCAGTAGCTATTTACTGTCTTAGAAGAGCAGCAGAGGCCGGTCAAAAGGATTTTGGAGAAGATGCTAGACAATTTGTTGTCCGTGATTTCTATATGGACGATGGCCTGAAATCTCTTTCTTCTCCAGAGGATGCCATCAGCCTTCTGAGAAGGACGCAGGAAATGTTAGCTTTTTTTAAATCTCAAGCTAAAAAAACTGGCCTCTAACAGTAAAAGAGTTATGGAAGCTTTTTCCTGCGAGGATCATGCTACAAACCTGAAAGACCTGGATCTTGATTCCGATAATCTGCCAATGCAACACAGTTTGGGTTTGCTGTGGGACTTGGATTCAGACAGTTTTACTTACCAAGTTCAAGAGGAGAGGAAAGCATTCACTCAGCGTGGAATCCTTTCCACTATAAACAGTCTGTATGACCCTATGGATCCGTTCATTCTTGCACCTGCAACATTGTTAACACAGAAAGTGGGTCCTTGTCCGGCTCCTGTAGGAGACTATAGGCCCGTTTACACTACACTTTTTTAACCAAGCCGAGAGCAGTCCGAGCTCGGTAACCGAGATAACTCTTGTGTGTAAATGGTCAGCAGACTTAACCGGACCGTGCTAGACATAATCGGACCTCGCTAACTGCAGACCAATATTTTACAGAAATATTTTACATTTAATAAAGTCATAAGTCATAACACATGACTTTATTTAAATGTAAAATGTATTAATTTATATGTAAATGCTTAATACCATTTCTATATTTGTTTAGGAGGGAAAAAATTATTTCGGCATTAAATATTTATTTACAAGCGGCTGAAATGAGTTTTCTCCGTAGTGTGTCTGGGCTCTCCCTTAGAGATAGGGTGAGGAGCTCAGTCATCCGGGGAGGACTCAGAGTAGAGCCGCTGCTCCTCCACGTCGAGAGGAGCCAGTTGAGGTGGCTCAGGCATCTGGTTAGGATGCCTCCTGGACGCCTCCCTGGTGAGGTGTTCCGGGCACGTCCCACCGGGAGGAGGCCCAGGGGAAGACCCAGGACACGCTGGAGGGACTATGTCTCCCAGCTGGCCTGGGAACGCCTTGGGATTCCCCGGGAGGAGCTGGCCCAAGTGGCCGGGGAGAGGGACGTCTGGGCCTCCCTACTGAAGCTGCTACCCCCGCGACCCGACCCCGGATAAGCGGAAGAAGACGGACGGACATAAGTTTTATTCATTTTTTCACTCTCTCACACTCATCTAATCCTGAGCTTTCGCACCAACAATAATTTCTTTGTATATTTTTGCATTCTGTTTATATCCACATTCAAACAAATTTTTTTTAAGCCTGGAAAAAGGTTTAAAATTTCCAGGTCATTCCAGAGTCTTACACTTTGCTTGCAACTGGGCCAGGAGCTTATAACTTGCATGTGCTGACACTGAAACTCCAAGTACTTCATTTGGCAACGTGATTCAGCCTTAGTTTGTCAAATACAGAAACAAATAATTAATAAGTATTAAAGTATGCTCTATGGGTTGGGTTTCTGCAACATTATCAGGGTGTAAAAACTCATCCCCATAACCAATCTCTGCTCAAAATGGTGATCTGCACCGCAAAATCTACTTTCAGCAGGTATCACCGGTTATTGTTAACGTAAACTGCAGAAAATATGGGCAACATTGCTCCTTCTGCCTTTACTACCGTCGGCTCCTATGTCAGTCTAGAGGAGGATGCGCTCTAATGCATTATGAGGTGGAGGGATATTTCAGCTGGTAGCGCAAGCAGGTCTCTTTATAACTTGTGTTTATCGTCATTTATGTTAGAGCCCAAATAAGTGACTTCACTTTCAGAAACAAGCCTGCGACTCATGAAATTTACAAGCGACTTTAGGAAAAAGAAGCTCAAAGTCGCATAAAATATGTGAATTTGGCAACAGTGAGCGCAGGTCTGTTTTGCTACAGTCTTTAGCATTATAGCATTCTTGGAACAACGGAAAGCGCCGAGGGTAAGTCTGGAGAGCGCTGCAGGTAAAAATCATAAGGAACGGTGTTTGTGTTTTGATGCGCAATTAACGTACGTCAAAAAAATTGTCGGCGTTATAATCTAACAAAGTTAACGCCTTAAAACTGACAGCCCTAATATATATATATATATATATATATACACACACACACACACATACATATATATATATATATATATATATATATATATATATATATATATATATATATATATATATATGTACTCTGCCCCCACAGCATGGAACAATCTTCAGAAAGACTGGAAGTTGAAGGATTTGATTCCGATTGGACATTTTAAACGATTGCTCAAAGGTTTGGAAATGAGATCTATGGTTTGTAACTGTTTTATGAAATTCTAATTTAGATAGATGTTATTGTAAACTGTAATGCAAATTGTAATGTAATCTTTTGCCGCTATCTTGGCCAGGACTCCCTTGAAAAAGAGATTGTTAATCTCAATGGGACTTTTCCTGGTTAAATAAAGGAATAATAAAATAAAAAAAATAATATACACACACACACATATATATATATATATATATATATACATATATATATATATATATATATATATATATATATATATATATATATATATATATATATATATAATATATATATATACATATATATATATATATATATATATATATCCATACATATATATATATATATATATATATACATATATATATATATATATACATACATATATACATACATATATACATACATATATATATATATATACATACATATATATATACAGACATATATATATATATATATATATATATATACATACATACATACATATATTATATAATATATATATATATATATATATATATATATATATATATATATATATATATATATATATATAAGGGCTGTCAAAATAACGCGTTAATTTTGATTAATTAATTTTAAAAGAAATGACGGATTAAAAAAAATAACGCAGATTAATCGGTGAGGCGCGCCTCCCCTGGTGGGGCGCCAAAGAGTCACAGGGGAGGTGCGAGAAGACAGAGAAAAAGACAGCGCTGCTGCTTAACTCTGTGAAACAGTGTAGCGATATTCGTGTCTTCTGTTTGAGCGCGCAGGAACCAATCCAAGCGCACAGTGAAACAACTCTTAACGCTCAAAACCGGTCTAGCACGGTCTGAAAAACTCTTCTCAACCCACTGTCCTCGCGGTGAGTTCCATCTCTGCTCGCGCGCTACTTTGCTTGCGCGCACCTGCTCGTTCCAAGCTCAACACCAGCTGTGCGCTCCCTCGGCTGTTAAAGCCGATCACAGACAGTTTTTTTTCCATCCAAACAGAGTATGGCTTGCAAATACTGCATTCAGATGAATTAAATCAAAATGCTGCAGGCTGCAGCCTTTGGCAGAAATTACTAAACATCACCGAGGGATTGAAGAAAAACAAATAAAAAGTGTCATATTTTAGCCTAAAATATTTAGGCTAAAGTATTTAGACTAAAATATTAGAGTTAGTAAGTGAGGTGTGAAAAAGAGACAAAATGTTTTTGTCTCTTTTCTTTCCAGCTTCTGGGAGGTGATGGAAAAGTTTAGTCTGATCATAATCATCATGGTCATCATTATTTAAAGAGCACTTTTACACGAGGTAAAACAAAGTGCCAAACATTAGAAATACATCAGATAAGAGATAACAACTAATAAAATAGCACTAGGTCTAAATTGTGTATAATTAGCCTAAAAAGTAGATTGGAATATGGAATATGTTGACGTCTGTTAAATTCAGGTTATCTTTGTTATTATTATTTCAGTTAATGTCTCCTGTTGACGTGAGTTCAGTTTGACATTGGCATCTGTTTAGTTCAGTTTGTCTGCTGTTGAAAACAATTGTTTATGAATTTGATCTAATGACTCAATTTTTAAACTAAGCCCTCTGTCGGTGATGTTTCAGTAAAAGTAGCATGTAAGATGGAAATATTTGGATGGATGTTTTATGAATAGGCCTTTTACATGAATGTACTTTGTTAAAATAAATACAATAAAAAAAACATGTGTTGGGCTATCAGTTGTTTTTGAAACACAGCATTCTAGGAACACAAAAGAAAGATGCATTTACTGCAGGGACCTGTGTGGGGTAGGTTTGTGGTTGGGGGGGGGGGGGGGGGAGTGGAGGGGGTGGCGTGGGTATCTTTACCTATTCCAAGGGGAGGCTCACATTCAATGAATTTGAAAAGCCCTGGTATAGGGTAGTTCACTGCTATTGTTTTCATCCGGGTTTTTCATGCCTGCGCGCCGGACTGGAAGGCAGAAGGCGAGCACAGTGGCAGACCAAACAGAGCAAACGACGAGTTCTCGACGTATTTTTCTTCTTTAGATAATGTATCACAAGATCGTTTTAAGAGTAAGTTGATGGTATCAGATTGCCAGATACCATCCAGATACCGTCCAGATAGCGAGTCTGTGAATGCTGGCCAAACGATTTAGTCCGGCCCGGTGGCCAAATGCATTATCAGTATTCAACGGATAATGCATTAGATACAGCCGATACTTTAATGTATCTAATGCTGATTATTCATTGAATCATTTGAATTTAAATATTTAAAATACTTTCACAGCAAAAATTATATGCGATTAATTTAGATTAATTAATTACAGAGTATGTAATTAATTAGATTAATTTTTTTAATTGATTGACAGCCCAAATATATATAGATGCGTATACATTCCTTTTAGGCAGGGAATAAATGGGAGAACAACATACTGTGTGAAAGTTTACATCTGGATGTATCCCACAATAATTTACGCTTTTCAAAACAAGTCTGTAAGCTGCGCCGCTTATGTTACGCAGCCAGTGTATTTCCTTCTTAAGGTGACCAGATTGGATGTCTCTAATTAAAACTGGGGATGTCTCTGATTTTTTTAAGCACAGAATCTCTGCCTGGGGGGTTGGTTTGTATGAACTGCAACTCCAACGGGGCCGGGAATGTGCATTCGGTAAAACTCTACTACGTCGGGACAGCGGCAATACTGGGTAAAAACCTGTTGTTGCGCTAAACCTTTTCACTCCATCATGATACCCTGAAACTGCATCATCTGGAAACCCCATGAGAGAAAAAATTATCCCCCTACGTCTGCTTTATACGTGGCACATTTGCACAGGAAAACCAAACCCTGAGATTTTACTGAAATTTACAGACATCTGTAGCCTATCACTGTCTGAATGGGGCGGACTGAACCGACCTGAATCCCTTATTAAATTCAGGAGGAAGTGCAGGGTAAGCCCTGCACTTCCTCCTGCTTCATGGCTACTGCTGTCTTCCTGACTAGTGAGCTCCGGTTGGCATTTTCGTTTATTCGTTTATTTATTTTCATTTTTGTCTTAAAAAAAGTACTGAGTACCAGAAGAAATAACAATCCACTTTGCAGCCAAAATCAACATGCAGTGGTACGGAAGATGGAAGGTTTTAGAACTGGTGATTGGCATCACACTCATTTTTAATCAATCCTGTGCTCATCTGTAAAAATGTACTGCACAAACAATTTGTGACTACCCTGGGTAATCACAGCATACCCATCGGCTGACTCTAAGAGAGACCCATCACTTCAGTGACTATCATGATCATACCGACAACATCTGGTGGCAACTAATGAAAATCTCACTGCTGAAAAAGGTTTCTCCTCTGACAAAGGAACAACAGGTTATCAGGAGTACTCGGGAATTCCCAAAGTTATTGAATATCTTCTTTGAATTAATGTGTTGCATTTAATACCACATAATTTAATATTTTTAGCTACTTTTGGCCCTGTATTTATTCATTTTTTGAGTCTTACTTATTTCTGTATGTATTCTGAATTATGGCAGGATTGGTCCTCCATATTGGTACTCAAGACCTGAATATGTCAAATGAAAATCTGCTGAAATCTTGCCACTGAAAACCATGTACGAAACTGACTAAAACAGGCAAGTTATGGGACAATAAAATAATAATGTCAAAACAGTTTAGATAAGATTACCTTGTACAGCAAGGGGCTACCGGCACTTGTGCTGCCTCCATCCATCTCTGTGAATCTGATGTGTTTGTTGATACTGCTGACAACCTTGTTAATTCTCTGAGGCTTTGGACCATTAAAGTCTTTATATCTTATTACAGAGTCAAACCTGAAAACACAAACAAAAAGGTTTCCACTACTCAATGACAAATCACACATGAATTACATTAACATCATTTTGTTAAGATTGTTAAATGTTACATACTTTTGCACTCTGAACAAAGAAAGCAGATCAAAAAATTTAATAAATCACTTTGGCACAATGTTTTTTTTACATATTTTGTTCCTTGTTCTTCCTTTTGGGAACCAATATCACATAGCAAGTTGACAGGGGATGCTTCTTTTTTTTTATTCTGAAGATTATATTGCTATATCAGCAATTTTTTTAATGGCCAAAAAGGGTCCATGTGTCTTTTGGTCATTGGATTTTCGTTTCAGTAACAGGAATTAAAAAAACAAAAACAAATGGCGATTTGATATTTGTTTTAAAATACAAAAAAGAAAATCGAAATGCAAAGGGTTTCTCTTTTTCAATGTCAAAAAGGGAAATGTAAAATTTGAAAAATTATTTGAATTTAATTTTCCATTTCGACTTCAGTCGATATGTGTTAGCTGATATAATTTCTTACAGCTTTATGTGATATTTTTCTATTCAGGTCTGCTGGTAAATATGGAAATATATATTTTAGTTAGAGTCACTGTTTAGCCTGAATAACTACTAAAACAATAGCAAACAGGCTTAAACATCCTTGCTGTTGCGATGACCCGGATAAACAATTGTTTTTTCGAGTGACCACTTTCACTTACACACGACCGATTAAGATCTCGAGATGCTACTGATCAAAATCACTGTCACTATTAATATTCTGAATGGATAGCATGCAGCTATAAGAAGAATGTGATGAATGTAACACTCCTTAACATTCAGACTCAATAAATAATTTTCTTTTGATAACAGATTTGTTACTTTTAAAAGTGTGAAGTTGGATTAATTCAATTCAATTCAATTTTATTTATTCATGAAACATGTCATCTCAAGGCACTTTACAAAGTCAAGTTCAATCATATTGTACAGATTGGGTCAGATTATACAGATTGGTCAAAAATTTCCTATATAAGGAAACCAGTTGATTGCATCAAAGTCCCGACAAGCAGCATTCACTCCTGGGCAAGCATAGAGCCACAGGGAGAGTCGTCTGCATTGTACATGGCTTTGCTGCAATCCCTCATACTGAGCAAGCATGGAACGACATTGGGAAGAAAAACTCCCCATTAACGGGAAGGAAAACCTCCAGCAGAACCGGGCTCAGTATGAACGGTCATCTGCCTCGACCGACTGGGGGTTACAGAAGACAGAGAAGAGACACAACAAGAGAGACAAAAAAGCACAGAAACACACATTGATCCAGTAATCTGTTTTACATTAGATGGTAATAGCGGGTGATCTGTCTTCTCTGGATGATGTCAAAGTTAATAGAACGCCAGACTAGGTGTACCTACTATGAAGATAAAAGAGAGAGAACAGAAAGTTAAAGCAGAAATGACAACACGTAATGCATAATTGAAGAACAGTAGAACTCTATAGAGTGAGAAAATTAGATCCTGATGTCCTCCAGTAGCCTAAGCCTATAGCAGCATAACTATAAAGGTAGCTCAGAGTAACATGAGCCACTCTAGTTATAAGCTTTGTCAAAAAGGAAAGTTTTAAGATTAGCCTTAAAAGTAGACACAGTATCTGCCTCATGGACCAAAACTGGGAGTTGGTTCCACAGTAGAGGAGCCTGATAGCTAAAGGATCTGCCTCCCATTCTACTTTTAGACACTCTAGGAACCACCAGCAGACCTGCAGTCTGAGAGCGAAGTGCTCTGTTAGGAACATACGGGGTAATCAGAGCTCTGATATATGATGGAGCTTGATTATTAAGGGCTTTATACGTTAGAAGAAGAATTTTAAATTATTTTCTTGATTTAACAGGAAGCCAATGAAGGGAAGCTAAAATTGGAGAAATATGATCCCGCTTGTTGATTTTCATCAGAACTCTTGCTGCAGCATTTTGAATCAGCTGAAGGCTTTGAACTGCATTTTGTGGACTTCCTGATAGTAAAGAATTACAATAGTCCAGGCTTGAAGTAACAAATGCATGGACTAGTTTTTCAGCATCACTCCTGGACAGAATGTTTCTAATTTTGCCGATATTCCGGAGGTGAAAAAAGGAAACTCTGGAAACCTGTTTAATATGGGATTTAAATGACATGTCTTGGTCAAAAATAACACCAAGATTTTTTACTTTATTATCAGAAGCCAAGTCAATGCCACCCAGATTAAGTGATTGGTTAAGAAGTTTATTTTTTTAGGATTACAACTTCGGTCTTGTCAGAATTTAGATGCAGGAAATTTAAAGTCATCCAGCTTTTGATGTCATCAAGACATGACTGCAGTCGAAGTAATTGATTGGATTCATCAGGATTTATGGATAAATATAGCTGAGTGTCATCAGCATAACAGTGGAAATGAATCCCATGCTGTCTGATAATTTTGCCGATCGGAAGCATATATATAGTAAAGAGAATTGGTCCAAAAACATAAAACAACTGTAAAGTTTATCCAAAGTATGTGTGAGTTTTGGGGTAGCACAAATATACAAAAAAAGCTTGATACCGCTCATATGTTGCAATACATTGTTTTTTGCAATGACTATCGTTTCAAATCCAAAAAATCATGTGGTGTATGTGCGCTTTGATATTTAATAACAAATTAGACCACAGTCTCTCTCTCTCTCTCTCACACACACACACACACACACACACACAGGATCAGCACGCACAAGGCAGCTGGACCAGATAACATACCTGGACATGTACTCAGGGGCATGAGCGGAGCAGCTCGTTGGGGTTTTTACAGACCCTCAACACTGCTGGAAGCGAAAAATGTATTCGCTTCCTTGCCTTCAACTTTTCTGGGAAAGCAGTCTACAAGGTTTAGGAGTGTGTTTATGGGAATTGTTGACCATTCTTCCAGAAACGCATTTTTGAAGTCACATACTGATGTTATGTTGGGTTGAGGTCAGGGCTCTGTATATGCCAGGGAAGTTCATCCACACCAAACTCTCCCATTCATGTATTTATGGACCTTGCTTTGTGCTCTGGTGGTTAGATGTCACGTTGCAAGAGGCAGGGGTCAGCTCCAAACTGTTCCCACAAAATTGGGAGCCTGGAATTGTCCAAGATGTCTTGGTCTGCTGAAGCATCCAGAGTTTCTCTCATTGGAACTATGGGGCCAAGCCCAGCTCCTGAAAAACAGCCCCACACCATAATCCCCACTCATCCAAACTTTATATTTGGCACAATTAAGTCAGACAATCACCGTTCTACTGGCAACCGCCAAACCCAGACACGTCCATCAGATTTCCAGATGGAGAACCGTGATTTGTCAGTCCAAAGAATGTGTCTCCACTGCTTTGGAGTCCAGTGGCAACATGTTTAACACCAATGCGTAAAATTAAATCAAATTAAATTGTCAATTAAATCCAATGACCAAAAGACACACTGACCAAAAGGGGTTGAGCACGAATGTAATCTTCAATTCAAGCTAAAACATAAGGTCTCAGGCAAAGGCAAATACAAAATGACTTTTTATGCTTTTGTGATACCAGCTCTCACATTATGTTCTCACTTCCTTAATATTAGACAGCACACGGTTTCCGCTACATGTAATTATTTGTGGCGCACATATAGAATTAATTTTGTTAATACACAGTATGTTAAAACAATGTAAAGCATATACTCACACACACACACACACACAAACACTATAATATGTATAGTTTATGCATACTTATACTAACCATAATCAGAGTTTGAAATGAATTTAAATATCAAGGAACATTAAAATATACTTTATTTGGAAAAACCAACACCGCCTGCTCCTTCTTCCTGTCTGGCTGCAAAACTGGCCGGTGGCTACCATAGGCATAAGTAGATGCCCCATGGACTGGCGCTGGCTATTGGAGCTGACGTTTCAACGTGGCCGACATATTGGATGGGTTTCTCACGCAACCCCAGTGCGTTTACTTGTACTGAGGAAGCTGTTTGTCCAACTAAACTAAATCATCAAATCAATCAAAAACTCCCTAAATTGTTACTTGATTTTCACACGGTTTGGTTTGTTACAAAAATATGTGGTTATGATACAGGACGCTGTAACAATTAAAAAACACGTTGTTTAAACAATGTATTTCATACATTTATGCTCCTTAACAGACATATGACATATTAATGTGTAAGTACATAATTTCATACTGAAATACTTTGTTTTATGCTATTTAACAAAGACAGATGCGGTGTGGCATATTGTTAAATATGTAAATAAATACTAATAAATGTATAAATTAATACAATTTATATTTTAATTTAAAATAACAAGTAGGATTGTTGATTTAAATGTTTTCCCCTTCTCTCACATGTACAGTACTGAGCCTTCACTACACACCAACAATAATTTCTTCATATTTTGAGTTACCCTGTAACTCCGGGGTAGGGCTGGGCGATAAATCGATTTAATCGATTACTTCGAATTTACAATTCTTTAAGATTTCATTTTTGGAAAATCTGGATTTTACAATACATACAATACAATACACTCATTGGGTTTCCATGAAGAGAACAGCATGTGATGCTGGATATATGTTTAGGCAAATATATTGTCAAAATATTGTTAAGTGGAAACTTTTTTTTACCATAATGCGAGGTACTTCATTCACTTATTTACTTTTTTTTTTAACTTAGTTTGAAGTTCAAAAGTGCAGTGAAGCCTGTTCTTAGCTCAATGTGTAATACAACTAGCAGCAAATGTTTTTTTATATTTTCATTGTTTATAATGGCACGGCTGCCATCTTGTTTTACAAGCATGTTTTACAGCTTGTTTTTAGTTGCACTTTTAATTCAGGTCAACTCCCTGACGAAATGCTTGACATAAAAGCAAGGTTTTAAAATAATTTCTTTAATTTCTTTTTATGAAACAAAAAGGAGGAAAAAAATCGATTAATCGGATTTGGTATGATAAAATCAGAGATTTATTTTTTAATCCATATCGCCCAGCCCTACTCCAGGGTACTTAATTTGCCAACATGATTCAGCTATAGTTTCTGAAATACAGAGACAACTGTTATGCCATTATGACATGGCGATCTGCGTGTTGTTCATACATGGTGGGCTAAAGTTTGCCGCATCGCCTTTTCCACTGTGTTGTGTACCAGGGGGGTCTAGACTCCCTGGTACACATTTTAATGTTAATTCAACCCTGAGAGGGTATACTGAGAAATTCTGCATGTCCCAGTGAATGAACAAGATGCTTTCATTTTGTTTTGGCCGAACAAAACTACCAAGCCGCTCAAGAGTTTGCAACCGCCGCCGCTGCTCCAAGCCGTTACTGTCCAGGTAAATTGGGACACCGTAGCAGCTTTCTGTCGGAGATCAGTGCGCTCTACCCCCTCAGCACCAGCAGCCAACATTGCCATTGCCCTCCCCGCCAAACTGGCTGAGATCCAAAGATGCTGGGCTGTGCATCGCCAATCTTCCTTTTGGAAGCAACAACAAGTAAAGAGATCTCTCTTTTTTCTTTTATACACCTATAAGGTGATATTTTGTGCCTGAGCAGAACATATTAGGAACAGGTTTAATACTTAAATTCAGCTCAAATTCCATCTTCTTCCCAAGTCACAGAGACTCAGTTTCTATTTCAAACAAGCTAATTAGCTGCATAAGTAGCCATCTGCTTTCTTCAAGCACGTAGCTTATTGGCCAATACGCATAATAAAAAGCCTGCTCGAAGTTGCACAAAGGCAGTATACAAATGAGACACTGCTTTCCCCAACCTGACAAAGATAAAACCTTTGAAACGGTCATTTAAAACCAGAGTCAGCCACTGCGTGGCGCCTGAGGAGCATTCTGGGTCTAAGTACTTGCTAAGGGACAGAGTGGCCGTCTGTGGAATTTGACCCAGGGAGCATGTAGCTTTCCTAGATCGCAGGCGCCCTACTCTGACCACTAGGCCACCACTCTCTTCACTGATTCTATTGTGTAAAAAGAGCCTTAGGGAGCGAGACGCTGAGTTATTGAGGAGTATACAGAAGCAACTCAAAGTCAAGATTAGAGACAGCAAGGAGAACCACAGGAAGAAGCAGGAGAATAAACTGCAGAGGAACAATATCAGAGATGTGTGGTCAGGGATGAAGAAGATCACAGAATTCAAGCAAAAAGGAGGATTGTATGGATGAAGGTCTGGACAGAGCCAATGAGCTGAACAAATTCTGTAACAGGTTCAGTTCAGTTTAGGATCAAGCTCATCATCCTACTCTCCTGTCCCAAGCCAAACAGACACCCCATCTTCCTCTGACCCACAGCTTTCCAGTCAAACCTCAGATGTTCTCTTTTCCACCTCAGTCATGCATTATTCCGCTACCAAAAGTTTGCCTTAACCAAATCAGGAGATGCTGTTGCTCCATTTGCATCCCCCTCCCATTTTTCTCTTTCTAGAAGTCGGGTAAAGAGGCAGCTGGAAATACTGAACCAGAGCAAAGCTGCAGGTGTCATGGTTGCGTGGTGTCAGCCCCAAAGTCCTGAAGATCTGTTCAGGGCAGCTCTGTGGGATTCTGCAACTCAGATGGCCCCGATTAAACCCACCTCACAAAGGGGAGTTTTTCCTCTCCACTGTCGCTCCATGCTTGCTCATCATGGAAAGGTTAGGGTTACCAGTTCTTCACTCTCCCTGAGTGAAGAACTGGTGTCAGTCTCTAAAAGTAGAATGGGAGGCAGATCCTTTAGCTATCAGGCTCCTCTCCTGTGGAACCAACTCCCAGTTTTGGTCCATGAGGCAGACACCCTTTCTACTTTTAAGACTAATCTTAAAACTTTCCGTTTTGACAAAGTTTATAGTTTGAGTGGCTCATGTAACCCTGAGCTACCTCTAATCTTAAAACTTTCCTTTTTGACAAAGCTTATAACTAGAGTGGCTCATGTTACTCTGAGCTACCTTTATAGTTATGCTGCTATAGGCTTAGGCTACTGGAGGACATCAGGGCCTATTTTTCTCACTTTAATTTCTACTGTTCTCCAGTCTACTGTTCTCCAGTTTTGTAATTGCATTTAAATGACTGTTGTCATTTCAGCTTTTAACCTTTTGATCTCTCTCTTTTTTCTTCATAGTACGTACACCTGGTCTGACGTTCTGTTAACTGTGACATCATCCAGGGAAGACAGATCACCCGCTATTACCATCTAATGTAGAACAGATTACTGGATCAATGTGTGCTTCTGTGCTTTTTTGTCTCTCTTGTTGTGTCTCTGCTCTGTCTTCTGTAACCCCCAGTCGGTTGAGGCAGATGACCGTTCATACTGAGCCCGGTTCTGCTGGAGGTTTTCCTTCCCGTTAATGGGGAGTTTTTCTTTCCGCTGTCGCTTCATGCTTGGTCGGTATGAGGGATTGCTAAAAAGCCATGGACAATGCAGACCACTCTCCCTGTAACTCTACACTTCTCCAGGAGTGAATGCTGCTTGTCGGGACTTTGAAGCAATCAACTGGTTCTCTTATATAGGATATTTTTTACCAATCTGTATAAAATGATTGAATTTGACTTTGGAAAGTGCCTCGAGATTACATGTTTCATGAATTGGCGCTATATAAATAAAATTTAATTGAATTGAATTAAAATATTTGTATGAGTAAAATTCTTCTAATTGCCTTTTCTTTCTGTGTGAGTTTTTCAGATTGAAATACGGACCGCTACAAGAGATCTTTCCTGTCAACAGCCATCATTATCTACAATAACTGAAGAATTTGGATTAATATGACTTACAACATTTAATTTCCATTTCAGATCAATAAAAGTATTTTTTATAATGACTATTGTGTAACATTTTGATTAGTAACAGATATTAAACTTTTTTGTGCTGGGCCACATAGTTAACTTAGTAGTTCAAACAATAACAGGCACAATTCTAAGAAAAATAAACAAATAGGGAGGGAAAAGACTTACTGTGGCTGCGATTTCTGTTTCAGTTCTACTTTAGACCAAACATCCTTAGGTGTAAGCTGCGGACACTCCTCTATATCCAGCTCATGACTAGAGACAAACAAAAAAAATATACTTTAAGAAGTGGCAATTTGGTTTGTAGTTCATGTCTCATGAATTTCTTTTATTACTTATGGTGTGGGTCACACAATGTTCATCATTCTTCCCACACAATCCTACTTTCAAATACATGCAGGATTTTGACCCACCTATGAGCATATAACAGGCAAAGTGGGTGTCCTTGTTATGTCTAAAGGCCTATCACACATGACAAGCCTTGGGATGAAGCCCAGATGTTTCAAGTAGAAAAATACCATCTATGATGAGTTTTCTTCTAAAAAATGTGCAGCCATAAAGCCATGTTAGTTTTAAATGAGACTACAGGTTGTTGGAGCTGCTGAAAGCGATTACTGGGAAAACAATTCACTGGCATTGTGAATATATAAATTAGGGCTGCAGCTAACAATTATTTTAATAATCAATTAATCGGTTGATTATTTTAATGATTAATCGATGAACCGGATGAAAAAAGTTTTATTTCCATTTCTTTTTTCCAAAATTTAACATTTGGAAAGAAAGAACAAATAAGTGCACAAAAAACAAGTTGCTACTGGTCTCTTACAATAATATTAGGTAATAAATAATTTTGCAGCTTCACTTTTGTGAAGCTGTAAAACTCAGGGGTCAATGCAGTTTGGCTGAACCGCACCCTTGAACTAGTGCATCTAGACAAATAACTGAGCATAACAGAGCAACTGTAACACCACTTCTGACAATCAAATAAACGACCAGCCCATTTCATACACTGTTTCAGCACATGCTGCATTTTATCAACTACAGACAGACACACAAATATATATATAGACAAAGATTGGCACATGTCTATCACCTTCATGGTAAAATAGCTGCTAGGAAACCACTGCTAAGGACAGGCAACAAGCAGAAGAGACTTGCTTGGACTAAAGAACATATGGAATTGACATTAGACCAGTGGAAATCTGTGTTTTGGTCTGATATTGGACCTTGGTCCAAATTGAGATGTTTGGTTCCAACCATTGTGTCTTTGTGCGATGCAGAAAAGTTGAACAAATTGACTCTACATGCCTGTATATATATATATATATATATATATATATATATATATATATATATATATATATATATATATATATATATATATACACACACACACACACACATATATATATATATATATATATATATATATATATATATATATATATATATATATATATATATATATATATATATATATATATATAATATAAACTAAGAGTGCATTCAGACAATACAGATAAACGTTGTGCAATAATATATTCCCGGAATGCTCTGAGCATGTCCAATGATGACGTCAAGCAATATAATGGAGAGAATGTAAAACGCATCAATTTCTTCCTGAAAAGTCTTCAATATTTTATTTGATGTAATTTAACATTCTTTTAATTAGTCTCAAATGTTTACCTTCTGCTATATGTGTGTCGTCTTATTTGTGCTTTTTGTGCAAGAGGTTTTTGATATCTCAAACTGTATCCTGTTTAAGGATAAAGTATGAGTTATGTTTTTTTTCCCTCCCACTTTCCTTTTTTTGTGGCCTCTATCTTTTCACAGAGTAATGGCAGCGCCATGTGTAAAGCGGTTCCTTGGCAGCAAGGCCTCAGTAAATCGTCTCCTCCTGAAATGTTTGTGATGTTTGTTTGTTTATGTTATGCCGATTGTAAAGAAACAACAATTTCCCTCTGGGATTATTAAAGTATTTCTGATTCTGATTTTATGATTTAAGGATAGAAATAAGTATTTTCAGTACCGTAATTACATTATTTTTGGCGGCCCGGAAGTTATTCTGTTTGCTCTTGCGCAAATGAGCTGATGGAACGGATTGTGCTACCGGTACAGATCGGGTAGTGACACTTAGCTTTCACACGATAACAAACCACTATCAGTCAGCTGATAGTTAGCTGAGCTATTTCTACATAAAGGAAGACTCCTCCCAACTTTCTGTGTTGTCAGCCATTGTAGCAGCTGTCGGTTTATGCGCTAGGGTTAGCCCTTTTACGTCACAAAGGAGCTGCTCAACATTTAAAATTATGGCTGCTCTCCATGAGCCCACCCATTTTTTTTTAACTGACCCGGCAACAGTTGGGTGCCCAAAAAAGCACATTTTACATTGCTAAAGTTTAGGCTTTCAGCAGTGGTAGCAATAATAGTAAGAAATGTTACCACAGAACTCACCTGCATTTGATTTTCAAAAATCTTGTTGGAAGTTTATCATCATCTTCTTCTTCTTCTCTTCTCTCCGACATTTTGTTGCTTGGACCACAAACTCTGCTAGGTAGGACGGTGACTTTCTTTGAATCTGGGTGAAAAACTGTATGTAAAAGAATATACCGTATTACTCAAAGAAAATTAAAGGAACACTTTGAAAACACATCAGATCTCAAATGAAGAAAAAATTCTAACTGGATAGCCATACTGATATAGCCTGGGTGCCATTCCGAACTTAGTCTCGCCCACAACGTTTGAGGTCGGGAAGTTCGGTCTGGCATTGCTCAATAGTAGCGCGAGTATGCTACTATCAGCTGGCTCCGTTGGTCGCTAAGAAGATGGGACACAATGAAAACCCATTGATCATTGTTGCTTCTCCTTTGGTCGCACTCATGGAGGACCAAGTGAAAGAAGGGCATCATGGTGATGCAACTCGGCGTGAACAACGAGGTGGATATAGCCAGCGGTCGTTGCCAGCTCCTTTTTGGAAGCCCGGAATCCTGGCTGCTGAACAACAAGTGGAGGGACATGCTAGGCTCCGATGTTTTTCAAGCCAACGTTATGGGTATCGTCGTGGACGAAGTTCATCTAACTTACAAATGGTAAGAGATCATCTGACTGTCTGACTTAGTAAATAACTCGCAATGTCGTGATATGAATCCCATGTTGTAAACATAGTAGGTTGGTCTCCTTCTTCGTCTGCCCATTTCTTTAACACAAGCATGTCGCGTTCCAACCGTGTTATAACGTTCTGACAGGACTGACAAATGCGATGCGATTTATTTGACGTTTTGTAGAGTTGTAATCCGAAACGGAGAACTTGTTCGTATGTGCATTCGCCTTTATTGTTTTTCTGAAAAATGAGGTTTGCGTGTTGAATGACTCCTTGTATCCTTAAATTCTTTTTGCAACACCGGCAAAAATCGTTCACGCTCATCTTCTTATTCTAGGCTACTTCTTTTCCAGCGTGCAGTTGAGTTCTGTTGTCAACAACTATGCGTCGCTTAACATACGTCACACACTCTGTTGCTCTTATTGGTTGTAGGTCTATCCAATTGAGTGCAGAGGCATTTTTTTTCCTGGTTCGTTCGAAACACGCCCCATAATCACAGCTCTATGGAGCAGTATCAGACTCAAATTCTGACTAGAATTGAGTATGACTACGTCAGGCTAATACTGATATGGAATGTGTAATGTTTTAGGAAAGAAGGATGCCACATCATTTGATAAAAATTATCAACCCACAGAGGGTTTAAACCTGAAGTCAGAGAACATGAAACAGAAAAACTGATGCGGCATGCTATTGCAATTTGCTGAAATGTTAGTGCAGCAACTCAAAATGGCACTCGAGTTTGCTCGGGGTCTCCTCCTTATAAGATGTCAGACGGTGTCCTGGGGTATTTCCTCCTCTCGAATCATCACTGAGCTCCTGGACATTTTTAGGTGCAACCTTGTGGGGTCAGAGGGACCTGGTGGGGTCAGATGGACCTAAACATGATGTCCCAGAGATTGGCATGAATTCCTTCATCTGCCAGGACCTCCCTGTATATTCTTCCCACATATGTAACCCAAGACACAGTGTACCAGGAAAGGCTCTAACAAAGTGTCAAAGGATTTCACGCAGATACCCAATGGCAGTCAGGGAGCCACCGTTTATCATGTACAGGTCTAAAAGTCCCTCCATGGAGATGCCTCCCCAGAGCCACCATCAAACCTATCATGAGTAACAATGTTGCAGGGAGCATAACGTTCACTGCAGCTTCTCCAGACCCTTTCACATCTGTTACGTGACCTCAGAGTAAACCTGCTCTCATCTCTGAAGAGAACAGGGTGCTCATGCCAAACCTGCCAATTCCAGTGTTTTTTGGCAAATGCCATTTGAGCTCCATGATAATGGGAAGTAAAATCAGGACCTACTAGAGGATGTAGGGCCTTCAGGCCACCTCTGTTTATAGTTTGGTCAGAGGCATTCATGCCAGTAGTCTGCTGAAGTTTACTTTGTCTATGTCCTGAGCACAGCTGGCCTTTGTGTAATTGGCTGTAATTCAGATCTCCATTGTGATTTGTGAAGTGTTGATAAATGCCCCTGGACCCCAAGGATATTTACCATCACATTGCCAGAAAATCCTGGTGGGAACCCTGCCCCCTTTGATACTGAACCGAGAAGCCCAATATTGCATAAGTTTGTCTGACTTGATACTCTAATCTAATTAAGAAAACAGGCTACAACACTGCTAGTGAGGGACATTACCTGTTTGTTTAGCAGGGTTCTGTTGAGATGTGCCAGCAGGTTCCTTAGGGTTATTGGCACCATCGGAAGGATCCACACAGCAATAATGCTCCTCATCAGCCAGCTTTCCAACATCAGTACTGTTCTGAAAGTATCTGGTTGTCTCTAAATCAGTTTCACAACTCTCCCTTTCCTCTATTGTGCAGGTTTCTCTGAACAGATTACTCATAACATTAACTTTGCTTTCTCTTTCTTGGCCCCCAACTTTAGTTTTCCCTTTACTTTGTTCTTTTGACTGTGTTTGAGTGTCTGTCTCCACTTTGTCATCAGTGTTCTCGTTACATATTTGAGGCTCAGTGGTCCAGCCCAGTGCTGTCCAATATGAAAACCGTTCCCAATACGAGTAGTAAGTCTCTGTAGCCAGTTCATCCCAGAGAGCCTTCGTATCTGGATTATTCCAAGGAGCGGTGACAGCTCCAAGTTCATCTTCAGAGAGTAAACTTGTGTCTGGATGCTTCTCCACCCAGGAGCTCCACAGCAAGTCCAGTCCATTCTTAGCTTTATTGAGTAAAAAAACAAGCAGAAAAACACAACAATGAAAAATATTTTTTGACATACTAAATATGGAGTTCCTATTGATTTTTAATGTATATGTCAAAGGCTTTTTCACTTTGATATATGCTATAATTGTGAGTGGTGTTTTATTCCAGTTTATAGTTGAAATAAGTAATTTGAAAAATTATATAGCAGTTTCAGCCTTTTGTTTTGTGGTTCCAGAGTAAGCAGAATAAATTGCTGATACAAACTGTACAAATTATGTGAAGTAAGCACATTAATAGGGACCTTTCAGAAGTTTTCTTGGCACTTTTCTCTACTTCATTCTACTCCGTTTGTATTGAGCTGTTTAGTCAATGAAATCAAGATGTTATATGGTGTTGCATACTATCACGCTGAGTCTGTGTTTTGTGTTTAATGAAGAGCAGACAGACATAAAAATAAGAGATATAACTTTCTTTAGGTTCAAAAAGATGCATTCACCTGGCAGATTTGACTCAAATAGATACAAAGTTTCAATTAACTTAAGTTCTGGTACTGATTTAAATGTGGAGAAATTGTAAGAGGGAAAATATTATAAACTATGAGACATTTTAATCAAACCCTCTTAAATAAAGCCAAAAATTAAATTAGCTTAGCTTTTTAAAAACTAACTCTTCTATTTTGACAGAGTGAAAGAACCAGGTAAAGAAGCAACTCATTTTATTATGATTTAAATGTGAAGAAGAGAACTTTTTAAACCACAGTCACATAGTTAGCAGTCATGGAATGCTTCCTATCCTATAGATGCACATTGCCTTGTCTACAATCACTAAGGCTATGTTCCCACTGCGGGTCTTAAAGGAGCAATAAGTAATACTGACACCTAGTTCAGTGTTTCCCGCAGCACTATCTTGGCGAAAAATCGACGTTTTAATTCATTGCCAAGCCCAGACATTAAAACAGCATTGATAACTCTACGGTTGATAACACTGAATTGCGACACCCTCTGGATGGTTATATTACTACGTCATGGCAGAGGAGTAATTTTCTTTGATCATCCGAGGAGACGTGTGGGGGGGGGGGGGGGGGGGGGGGGAATGTCTTCGTCGCCATCATCCTCATCGGTGAACAATATGTGGAAAGGTAAGTAGTTAATTAAAACTGATAATAGAAAATTAATATCTGCCTCGTGTGCTCTGACAAATTAAGATATGATTTAGTTTTATGTATTCAATTCGACCCCCCCGGCAGTCATCCGCGCAAAACTGGTTCCGGCCGACACCTCGCCGAAACACTGTAGTTGTCATGATATTTGTCTAGGATGAACCCGGACACAGATGGATGACTTGAGGAACCAGAATCTTCTATTAAGCGGCGTTGTAGGGTGCAGAAGCTGGCTGGCAGGTACAGCACGGAGAGACTGACCAGGAAGGAGTACTG
This sequence comes from Fundulus heteroclitus, assembly GCF_011125445.2. Lineage (NCBI taxonomy): Eukaryota > Metazoa > Chordata > Actinopteri > Cyprinodontiformes > Fundulidae > Fundulus > Fundulus heteroclitus. The sequence goes on along the minus strand of NW_023397241.1, from coordinate 966,494 downwards.
GAGTTGAATAACTTGAGACCAGGACGGAACACAGGAGCCGAGGACTTGAGACCAGGACGGAACACAGGAGCCGAGGACTTGAGACCAGGACGGAACACAGGAGCCGAGGACTTGAGACCAGGATGGAACACAGGAGCCGAGGACTTGAGACCAAGGCAGAACACCGGAGGACAGCCGTGGTGAAGGAGTAGCTGAACCAAGACTGTGGGCTGAGCTGGAATGGAGTTACTGGCTGTGGACTGAGCAGGAATAGAACCTTTACGGGCCGGCAAACAAGAGCAAACTGAGGTGAGTTTAAATAGTTGTGTCAGCAGGTGAAATGAGACCAGGGCTAATTGAAGCCTGACAGGTGAACCAAATCAGGCTGCGCTGAGAAGGGAGGAGACAGGAAGGCTCAGAATGCAGCCTTCAGGCTGCATCCTGACATTAGTGTTACAAATGAGAACACAGACAACGCCTTCACTTAGAAGTTTCACACCATTTCTCATTGGTGTGAAACCCCACAGAATGTTTACTTCCACAGGATAAGTATATGATGTTGTATTCTGTTCTATTTCTGGTCCACTTCTCTGCCAGCTGCTGCTCTCTTGCCAAGATAAAATACCAAAAGGAGCGCTCCGGCTGGGAACCCTGGGAACTAAAGGTCGACCGATATATCAGCAGGCCGATATTTTCGGCCTATGTTTGCGATTTTGTTATATTGCTGTTTACAAATTTGATTAGGAAGATAATTTGCACTAGAAAGGCCTTGTGCTGCTACATGAAGAGCACAAACAATTAAGTGTAATTAAATGCTCTACATATATGTGTATAAGTTTTGTGTTTTTTTAAAGGAGCTTTGTTTTTTTTTTTTCTTTTCTCATAGACGCCTTTCATGTAAAATGAGTTTTCCTCCATTTACTGCAGTTGCCTCTACAGCAGGGTGTCCAAACTTTTCAGTACATGGGCCAAAACTGTCAAGTCAAAGGAACCAGAGGGCCAAAAGATAAACATAATTTTTTTTAAAACAAAAAAAAAGTATGTTAATATTTTACTTGCTCTACAAAATATGATAATTTTAAATAAAGGTTAGTCATATTTTTTAAGGAAATGTAGGATTTTAAAATTTTTGTCATAATTTTTCCCTAATTAAAAACTAAAATCTTCCATCTGCAACAACCACCTGTACTGGTGGATCTTGAAATGCAGTTGGGGGGCCACCCAATATCAGTACAGGGGATATAAATGGCCCCCGGGCTGCACTTTGGAAATGCCAGCTCTACAGGCTTCATTAGTCAGTTTATGAGCGAGTAATCAGGGTTGTGTTCTGTGAAACGGTGCAATCTTGCTCACCTGGCTACTTTGTTGAGTCTCCATTGTGATTGATCCATTAACAACAAAAGGCAGCCTAACATCCTAACTCAGAAGCCATGGATGAACGGGAAGGTGCGACTCCTATTGAAGACACGCAACACTGCCTTCAGATCAGGAGAGGCACAAGCCTATAGCACAGCCAGAGCAAATCTGAAAAGGGGCATCAAAGAGGCCAAGTACTGCTACAAGCTTAAGATAGAGGGACACTTTTCCAACGCTGACCTCCAACGCATGTGGCAGGGAATTAAGGCCATCAGTGACTATAAACCCACTCACTCCACCTCTGCAGCCACTGATGTCAACTTCCTGAACGAGCTGAATGACTTTTATGCTCGCTTTGAAAGAGAAAACAGTGAAACTGCCACCAAGCTCAAATCCTCAGCCGACCACCCGCCAATCACACTCTCCTCCACAGATGTCTGCAATGCACTGAGCAGGATCAGCACGCATAAGGCAGCTGGACCAGATAACATCCCTGGACGCGTGCTAAGGGCATGTGCGGAGCAGCTCGCTGGGGTTTTTACAGACATTTTCAACCTGTCTCTTGCCCAAGCAGCTGTACCAACATGCTTCAAATGCACTTCCATTGTGCCAGTGCCAAAACACTCCAGCCCAAAGTGCCTTAACGACTACCGCCCTGTAGCACTCACACCAATCGTAATAAAGTGCTTTGAGCGGCTGGTCCTGGCACGCCTAAAAGACTCGCTACCATCCACATTGGGCTCACACCAGTTTGCATACCGCAGCAACAGGAACACAGAGGATGCAGTTTCCATGGCACTGCACTCTGTGCTCACACATCTGGACAATAAGAACACTTATGCATGCATGCTGTTTGTTGACTTTAGCTCAGCATTCAACACTGTCATCCCAGCTAAGTTAATAGCCAAAATTCGACACCTGGTCATCAACACCTCCATGTGCAACTGGATTTTGGACTTTCTGACCAACAGACCCCAGAATGTCCGATCAGGCTCCAACTGCTCCACGTCCATCACACTCAACACTGGTGTACCACAGGGCTGTGTGCTAAGCCCATTTCTCTACTCCCTCTTCACCCACGACTGCAAGCCTGTGTACGCATCCAACTCCATCATCAAGTTTGCGGACGACACTACGGTGATTGGTCTCATCAGCAACAATGATGAGACTGCCTACAGGGAGGAGATCAAGCACCTAGCCACATGGTGCACTGAAAATAACCAGCTCCTCAACACCACCAAAACGAAGGAGCTCATTGTGAACTTCAGAAAAGATTCAACAGGCACGCACGACACCATCTACATCAATGGAATGACTGTTGAGTGTGTCTCCAGTTTCAAGTTTCTGGGGACCCACATCTCAGCGAACATGTCCTGGTCAACCAACACCTCCTGCCTGGTCAAGAAGGCTCACCAGTGCCCCTTCTTCCTGAGGACACTGAGGAAAAATCAGCTATCCTCGACTATCCTGATGAACTTATATCGCTGTGCAATAGAAAGCATCCTGACCAACTGTGCAACAGTGTGGTATGGGAGCTGTACTGTTGCAGAGCGCAAGGCACTGCAGCGGTGGTGAAAGCCACCCAATACATCACTAGGACTCCACTACCCACCATGGAACACATCCAGAAGAAACGCTGCCTACATCGAGCTCGCAGTATCCTTAAGGACTCTTCTCACCCAGCCCACAGACTGTTTTCTCTCCTGCCCTCCGGCAGGCGATTCAGGTGCCTCTGGACCAGTACTAGCAGACTAAAGAACAGCTTTTTCCCCAGAGCTGTCCCTTTATTGAACTCTAACCCTCACTGATAGACTCTCCTCTCCCTCCTCACGCCTACCTCCATTTTGTTATTCTGTTATTTACAAGACTGTAATGTTCACCTGCACTCCTGACTGTTACTATTGTAACAACTGTTTACATGCATTTGCACTACTATGACTGAATATTGATTTGCACTGCTGACTGTTTATTCACAGTACCAATTGTTTACATATACATTTGCAATACCGTACTTTAACTGTAATATGCAATTACCTTCCACTGCACTTTAATTTAAATAGCTTCTGTCCAATCTTTATTTATTCATTTTATAGTAATAGCTACCTGTATATCATGCTCACAATTCTGCCTATAGTAATAGCCATCTGTACATATATTCATAGTACATGTAAATTCATATCTGTAAAACTCTATTTTTATTAATATCCACCTGTATATTATATTCGGTACATACCTAGCTGTAAATTTAGTTCACAATACTAGTTATCTATATACTATACTCATAGGACAAATCTATCAGTAAAATTCTGTTTATAATAGTATACATCTCTATATTTATTCAGTAAAAACCCATGTCCTGTACATATGTAACCATTGTTTATCCTGCACTTGCTGCTATTGCACTTCTGGTTAGACCTAAACTGCATTTCGTTGCCTTGTACCTGTGTAATGACAATAAAGTTGAATCTAATCTAATCTAACTTCAACATTTAAAGCAGTTTTATCTCAGAAGACAAGACACTTCTAAACAAAAGAGCTATGAAGTCAAGCAGCAAACAATTTTCCTCTTCTCCCATGCACAACACTGGTGTGATTTCAAGATCTGGCTAGAGTGGGTAAACTTTTGCAAAAACACTGGAATTATGTTCCTTTTAATTAATGTTTTTTTTTTGGTTTAAACTGACACTGGTGTAACATTTGTTATCATTGTGTAATTTTTCTCATGTAAATGGAAGAAGAGAAAGCCATATCGGCTTCAAGAATCGGCCAAAAAAAATTAAAATAAAAATCGTCCCCACATATCGGGTATCGGTTTGCCTGATGTCAAAGTAATCGGTTTCGATCTTAAAAAAAACTGGATCAGTTGATCTCCACTGGGAACTCTCATATGATTGTGTCAGAAATAGTAAGTAAACACAGGCTACACTCTGAAGCAAAGAACTTCCAGACTGTACCTCTAGGTTTGAAAGGAGAAAAAGGTGACTAATACATTGTTGATGGAGAAGACCATGGAGAACACCATAATTTTGGTTAATTTTATAATAAATGTCTTACTTATTGCTCCTGTAATGCTCAATTAAAATTTTTTCTGGAATTTTTTTTTCTTTCGCTAGGACACTCGTTGCAATCATTTTTATCGCTTTGCGGTTTACGAAGCACTGACCCCCGTTGAAATGCAATACAATAGATTGAGAGGAGTGAAAACCTCTTAAGCATTGTAAAGTCCTCCGTGTGCACGATTGTACACGAATTTTGCACTGCTTTGAGTTACGTCCCTCATCCAACGGTTCTTATACAAGCCATCTTGAGTAGAATTTTAGAGGCGGTCTAAAATTTCGCTGTGCCTCCATTGATCAGTGCTGTGGCAGGCAGCTGCCGTCTGTCTTGCTAATGCTAACTACTATAACTACTATCAACTCCAGCTGCTGCTGGCGCAAAGTTGTGACACGTGTTGGTTGAAAGTGATGCATTACAGCTTCCTTGGGGGTTCCCACTAGAGTCACATTCCAAACTAGAATCGTTCAACTTCTGAAGAAGTTGAAGAAGGCGCCCGCCTGGTGGTGCACGTAACCGTCAAAGGCAAAGCTTCCGAGTTCCTTGGTCGTAGGCTTTTATCACTTGGGGATTTTAAATCAAATCTTCTGAGTGTGAAAAGGATTTGTCTTCGTCAAAACCAGCTGACAGGAGAAGGTCTGCATCCAAGCAGCATGGAAAATTGGTGTTATTAAAACATGATTAAATACTTCAGTGTAGCATGAAAAAATGAAATATGTGAATAAAAATGTTAAAGGCATTACAAACTACTAAAGGAAGTACAAACTCTGTGAAGCAGAAGTTGGTGAGACCTTCCTAGAGCTACTTCCGGTTAGCAACATGCTAAGCGTTAGCCGCTAACATGGTTGTGTCCAGTATCACCGGGTGATTGTACTCTGTTAGTTTGGTCCAAATCCTGTACTGGGAAGTTCCTCAAAAAGGGTGCCAATACTTAATGTCACCAAACGTGACCAAAGTTCATTGGTCACATTGGCCTCCTTTAGCAACTCAGCCTCACCACATCTGGGCCCAGAACTCAACATTTGACCAAAATGGTGTGTAGTGCCATTTCCCACAGGTGGGTGGTGCTGTATTGGCCAAGTGGGTCGTGTCTAGGCATCATGCCAGGTCCTGTTGGAAGCAATGACCCAATAGGAAAGCATGTAAAATCAAAAATGGGACAGTAAACTGACACATGGCTAAAAGTCACATGAAAATTTTAAAATGTTAAGAGGAAGTGACTGTGCGAATTTCAGATTTCTACATTAATCACAGCCGCTGCAGCTGGCGTCGAAAGTTGCCATTCTATCTCAATGGAACGTCTCCCACTGGCCCTCAGAGTTCCGTCGTCATGGAAACTCACTGACACAGCTGCAGCGGGCCAGTCTAAAAAAGTGCAGACACTTGGTGTCCAAGTCTGCCTATTGGATTATAATGGAGAACTTTGCCTCGAACAACGCACGATTTCTCCGGAACCGTAAATGGTAGAGACGTAATTTTTTCTGTGTTTATTTCGTAAAGGATAGGGGAAGAAGACTTGCTATCGGTTTTTGCTGGAAAAAGTTTAATAAAGGCGTAAAAAATTATGATCTAAAGGACATTTTTATGAAATTTCAGAAATCCTCTGAAAATGATCCCGAACAAATCGCTCTGGCTAAAAAAGTATAAGAGATATCAAAATAATTCTTTCACTGTGAGTATCAGCAGGCTTTTGATGACCATGTAGCTCATTTTCATATTTTTACAAAAATCGGTGTAGGCACAGCGACGATGTAAAAAAGTGGATGATGTGGGAAAATGCAGCTCCAAAGCGATTTCAGGATTTTGCATATTCGCTACTCCCGAACAAATTGTTCCTGTGGAAAAACCGTAACAGTTATCCACAAAATTCATTTTTCTTGAGTGCCAGAAGGGTTGGGACATTCATGTGTGAAAGTCTCATGTCTGTACATAAAACGGTTTAGGAGTAGCGACGATGCGAAAACATGTGATGTTTTGGATTTTTAGACGTCATTTTTCAAAACCGCTCCATAGGAAATGAATGGGGGAAGTTTCGGGTTTGTGTCGCTCTGAGGTGATTTGCGAAAAATCTATAAATGCCACACCAATGAGGGTTACATTTCCCGAATCCTGACAAAAATACCTACGTTTTGATGTATAATTTGTCTACGTAGAGTGAAAATTGAGCGAGAAAGGTCAAGTTGTTCGGAGTTTTGAAATCTTTAAAAAAGCTAGAGTGGGCCACTCTAGCGGTTGGAGAATTCCGTCATTGACTTTCATTGTAAACGATGATTTCGCTGATTTTCGGACATGAGCTTTGAGGAGTAACTGTGAAGAGATGATAAAAAATATCCACATCCCGTTTTCACTTCTGAGTAGTTCACAGATATATCTACAAACTGGAAGTTAAACGGTGTTTGTAGGTGAAAGCATGGCGACACAGTACAGCTTTGAAAATGGTCCTTTTGAGGGTTTTTTGAGGCTTTCTTTCTCCCCGACTCCATTCATTCCTATGGGGTTGTTTTGGGGGTGGTTTTTCGCTTATTTTGTTGCCATGGTAACTCGAAACCCCAAAAAACATAGTAGCACACATCTCGAGACCGAGCCGAAGGTTTTGATGTTTATATTGTTGGGGTGCACGCTACGGTTCGGGCCGCATTAATCGTGAAGGAAGAAAAATAAAGAATATTAATAACTAGACTAGAAAAATTTCTGAAGAAATTTAGCAAGGCGCCTGCCACTTGGTGCGTACCGTACCGTCAGAAATAGCAACAGGAAGCCACACTGCGAATTTCAGCTTCCTACGGTCTTCACAGCCCCCGCAACGGCCGTTGAAAGGTGCCATGTTAAGTCAATGGACCTCCTAGGAGCCTCTTGCTAGCAGCGTTGTCATGGAGACTCACTGACAGCTGCAGCCCTCTCTCTGTCTGTAAAGGCAGAAGAACTCTGGCTAAGCAGCAGTTGGTAGGACCTTCCTAAAGCTATTTCCGTTAGCAACATGCTAACGGTTAGCCGCTAGCATGGCTGTGTTCAGTATCACCGGGTGATGTTACTCTGTTAGTTTGGTTGAAATCCTGTACTGAGAAGTGCCTAAAAAGGGAGAAAATGCTAAAATTCACCAAATCTGTCAAGCAGAAGTTTGTACAGGCTTCCTAGAGCTACTTCCGGTTAGCAACATGCTAACCGTTAGCCGCTAACATGGTTGTGTTTGGTATCACTGGGTGAGTGTACTCTGTTAGTTTGGTCCAAATCCTGTACTGGGATGAGCCTTAAATAGGGAGAAAAAACGTCGTTTATAACGTTGCCATGGTAACTGAAAATGGCGGGATGGTATAAAAAAATACTTCATGGGATCAGCACATATGTTTTAATATACACACTGTGGGGATTATAATACAAAAATCTTAGTCTGCCACACCGGGTTTCGATCCCACGACCTCTTGCATGCAAAGCCTGCACTTTCCATCTGAGCTATACTGTAGCGCCATATATGGGCATGCAGTATTGGGACCATAAGGGGTTTGGTCCCCCATTGAAACGCATTGGTTGTTTGACACCTCATAGCTTGGAGATGCTTTATGCCACGTAGCCCAAATTTCTTGTGGAGCTTTCTCTCTAAAGTAAGAACAGACTCTGTGAAGCAGAAGATGGTGAGACCTTTCTAGAGCTACTTCCGGTTAGCAACATGCTAACAGTTAGCCGCTAACATGGTTGTGTTCAGTATCACCGGGTGATTGTACTCTGTCAGTTTGGTCCAAATCCTGTACTGGGAAGTGCCTCAAATAGGGGTGCCAATACTTAATGTCACCAAACGTGACCAAAGTTCATTGGTCAGATTGGCCTCCTTTAGCAACTCAGCCTCACCACATCTGGGCCCAGAACTCAACATTTGACCAAAATGGTGTGTAGTGCCATTTCCCACATGTGGGTGGTGCTGTATTGGCCAAGTGGGTCGTGTCTAGGCTATCATGCCAGGTCCTGTTGGAAGCAAAGACCCAATAGGAAAGCATGTAAAATCCAAAATGGGACAGTAAACTGACACATGGCTGAAAGTCACATGAAAATTTTAAAATGTTAAGAGGAAGTGACTGTGCGAATTTCAGATTTCCTACATTAATCACAGCCGCTGCAGCTGGCGTCGAAAGTTGCCATTCTATCTCAATGGAACGTCTCCCACTGGCCCTCAGAGTTCCGTCGTCATGGAAACTCACTGACACAGCTGCAGCGGGCCAGTCTAATAAAGTGCAGACACTTGGTGTCCATAGTCTGCCTATTGGATTATAATGGAGAACTTTGCCCTCGAACAACGCTACGATTCTCCGGAACCGTAAATGGTAGAGACGTAATTTTTTCTGTGTTTATTTCGTAAAGGATAGGGGAAGAAGACTTGCTATCGGTTTTTGCTGGAAAAAGTTTAATAAAGGCGTAAAAAATTATGATCTAAAGGACATTTTTATGAAATTTCAGAAATCCTCTGAAAATGATCCCGAACAAATCGCTCTGGCTAAAAAAGTATAAGAGATATCAAAATAATTCTTTCACTGTGAGTATCAGCAGGCTTTTGATGACCATGTAGCTCATTTTCATATTTTTACAAAAATCGGTGTAGGCACAGCGACGATGTAAAAAAGTGGATGATGTGGGAAAATGCAGCTCCAAAGCGATTTCAGGATTTTGCACATTCGCTACTCCCGAACAAATTGTTCCTGTGGAAAAACCGTAACAGTTATCCACAAAATTCATTTTTCTTGAGTGCCAGAAGGGTTGGGACATTCATGTGTGAAAGTCTCATGTCTGTACATAAAACGGTTTAGGAGTAGCGACGATGCGAAAACATGTGATGTTTTGGATTTTTAGACGTCATTTTTCAAAACCGCTCCATAGGAAATGAATGGGGGAGGTTTCGGGTTTGTGTCGGTCTGAGGTGATTTGCGAAAAATCTATAAATGCCACACCAATGAGGGTTACATTTCCCGAATCCTGACAAAAATACCTACGTTTTGATGTATAATTTGTCTACATAGAGTGAAAATTGAGCGAGTAAGGTCAAGTTGTTCGGAGTTTTGAAATCTTTAAAAAAGCTAGAGTGGGCCCACTCTAGCGGTTGGAGAATTCCGTCATTGACTTTCATTGTAAACGATGATTTCAGCTGATTTTCAGGACATGAGCTTTGAGGAGTAACTTGTGAAGAGACGATAAAAGATATCCACATCCCGTTTTCACTTCTGAGTAGTTCACAGAATATATCTACAAACTGGAAGTTAAACTGGTGTTCGTAGGTGGAAAGCATGACGATACAGTACAGCGTTGAAAATGGTCATTTGGAGGCTTTTTTGAGGCTTTCTTTCTACCCGACTCCATTCATTCCTATGGGTTTTTTGGGGGTGGTTTTTCGCTAATTTTGTTGCCATGGTAACTCGAAATCCCAATAAATGTAGTAGCACACATCTCGTAATCGAGCCGCAGGTTTTGATAGCTATATTGTGGGGGTCCACGCTACGGTTCGGGCCGCATTAATCGTGACGGAAGAAGAAGTAAAGAATAACTAGAAAAATTTCTGAAGAAATTTAGCAAGGCGCCTGCCACTTGGTGCGTACCGTACCGTCAGAAATAGCAACAGGAAGCCACACTGCGAATTTCAGCTTCCTACGGTCTTCACAGCCCCCGCAACGGCCGTTGAAAGGTGCCTTGTTAAGTCAATGGACCTCCTAGGAGCCTCTTGCTAGCAGCGTTGTCATGGAGACTCACTGACAGCTGCAGCCCTCTCTCTGTCTGTAAAGGCAGAAGAACTCTGGCTAAGCAGCAGTTGGTAGGACCTTCCTAAAGCTGTTTCCGTTAGCAACATGCTAACGGTTAGCCGCTAGCATGGCTGTGTTCAGTATCACCGGGTGATGTTACTCTGTTAGTTTGGTTGAAATCCTGTACTGAGAAGTGCCTAAAAAGGGAGAAAATGCTAAAATTCACCAAATCTGTCAAGCAGAAGTTTGTACAGGCTTCCTAGAGCTACTTCCGGTTAGCAACATGCTAACCGTTAGCCGCTAACATGGTTGTGTTTGGTATCACTGGGTGAGTGTACTCTGTTAGTTTGGTCCAAATCCTGTACTGGGATGAGCCTTAAATAGGGAGAAAAAACGTTGTTTATAACGTTGCCATGGTAACTGAAAATCGCGGGTGGTACAAAAAAATACTTCATGGGATCAGCACATATGTTTTAATATACACACTGTGGGGATTATAATACAAAAATCTTAGTCTGCCACGCCGGGTTTCGATCCCACGACCTCTTGCATGCAAAGCCTGCACTTTCCATCTGAGCTATACTGTAGCGCCATATATGGGCATGCAGTATTGGGACCATAAGGGGTTTGGTCCCCCATTGAAAAGCATTGGATGTTTGACACCTCATAGCTTGGAGATGCTTTATGCCACGTAGCCCAAATTTCTTGTGGAGCTTTCTCTCTAAAGTAAGAACAGACTCTGTGAAGCAGAAGATGGTGAGACCTTTCTAGAGCTACTTCCGGTTAGCAACATGCTAACAGTTAGCCGCTAACATGGTTGTGTTCAGTATCAACGGGTGATTGTACTCTGTCAGTTTGGTCCAAATCCTGTACTGGGAAGTGCCTCAAATAGGGGTGCTAATACTTAATGTCACCAAACGTGACCAAAGTTCATTGGTCAGATTGGCCTCCTTTAGCAACTCAGCCTCACCACATCTGGGCCCAGAACTCAACATTTGACCAAAATGGTCAGTGTAGTGCCATTTCCCACATGTGGGTGGTGCTGTATTGGCCAATTGGGTCGTGTCTGGTTATCATGCCAGGTCCTGTTGAAGCAAAGGCCCAATAGGAAAGCATGTAAAATCCAAAATGGGACAGAAAACTGACACATGGCTGAAAGTCACATTAAAATTTTAAAATGTTAAGAGGAAGTGACTGTGCGAATTTCAGATTTCTACATTAATCACAGCCGCTGCTAGCTGGCGTCGAAAGTTGCCATTCTATCTCAATGGAACGTCTCCCACTGGCCCTCAGAGTTCCGTCGTCATGGAAACTCACTGACACAGCTGCAGCGGGCCAGTCTAAAAAAGTGCAGACACTTGGTGTCCAAGTCTGCCTATTGGATTATAATGGAGAACTTTGCCTCGAACAACGCACGATTTCTCCGGAACCGTAAATGGTAGAGACGTAATTTTTTCTGTGTTTATTTCGTAAAGGATAGGGGAAGAAGACTTGCTATCGGTTTTTGCTGGAAAAAGTTTAATAAAGGCGTACAAAATTATAATCTAAAGGACATTTTTATGAAATTTCAGAAATCCTCTGAAAATGATCCCGAACAAATCGCTCTGGCTAAAAAAGTATAAGAGATATCAAAATAATTCTTTCACTGTGAGTATCAGCAGGCTTTTGATGACCATGTAGCTCATTTTCATATTTTTACAAAAATCGGTGTAGACACAGCGACGATGTAAAAAAGTGGATTGATGTGGGAAAATGCAGCTCCAAAGCGATTTTAGGATTTTGCACATTCGCTACTCCCGAACAAATTGTTCCTGCTGGAAAAACCGTAACAGTTATCCACAAAATTCCTTTTTCTTGAGTGCCAGAAGGGTTGGGACATTCATGTGTGAAAGTCTCATGTCTGTACATAAAACGGTTTAGGAGTAGCGACGATGCGAAAACATGTGATGTTTTGGATTTTTAGACGTCATTTTTCAAAACCGCTCCATAGGAAATGAATGGGGGAGGTTTCGGGTTTGTGTCGCTCTGAGGTGATTTGCGAAAAATCTATAAATGCCACACCAATGAGGGTTACATTTCCCGAATCCTGACAAAAATTCCTACGTTTTGATGTATAATTTGTCTACGTAGAGTGAAAATTGAGCGAGTAAGGTCAAGTTGTTCGGAGTTTTGAAATCTTTAAAAAAGCTAGAGTGGGCCACTCTAGCGGTTGGAGAATTCCGTCATTGACTTTCATTGTAAACGATGATTTCGCTGATTTTTGGACATGAGCTTTGAGGAGTAACTGTGAAGAGACGATAAAAGATATCCACATGCCGTTTTCACTTCTGAGTAGGTCACAGATATATCTACAAACTGGAAGTTAAACGGTGTTCGTAGGTGAAAGCATGACGACACAGTACAGCGTTGAAAACGGTCATTTGGAGGCTTTTTTGAGGCTTTCTGTCTACCCGACTCCATTCATTCCTATGGGTTTTTTGGGGGTGGTTTTTCGCTAATTTTGTTGCCATGGTAACTCGAAACCCCAATACAAGTAGTAGCACACATCTCGTAATCGAGCCACAAGTTTTGATACCTATATCGTGGGGGTGCTCGCTACAGTTCTGGCTGCATTTATCGTGATGTAAGAAAAATAAAGAATATAACTAGAAAAATTTCTGAAGAAATTTAGCAAGGCGCCTGCCACTTGGTGCGTACCGTACCGTCAGAAATAGCAACAGGAAGTAACACTGCGAATTTCAGGTTCCTACGGTCTTCACAGCCCTCGCAGCGGCCGTTGAAAGGTGCCATGTTAAGTCAATGGACCTCCTAGGAGCCTCTTGCTAGCAGCGTTGTCATGGAGACTCACTGACAGCTACAGCCCTCTCTGTCTGTAAAGGCAGAAGAACTCTGGCTAAGCAGCTGTTGGTAGGACCTTCCTAAAGCTATTTCCGGTTAGCAACATGCTAACGGTTAGCCGCTAGCATGGCTGTGTTCAGTATCACCGGGTGATGTTACTCTGTTAGTTTGGTTGAAATCCTGTACTGAGAAGTGCCTAAAAAGGGAGAAAATGCTAAAATTCACCAAATCTGTCAAGCAGAAGTTTGTACAGGCTTCCTAGAGCTACTTCCGGTTAGCAACATGCTAACCGTTAGCCGCTAACATGGTTGTGTTTGGTATCACTGGGTGAGTGTACTCTGTTAGTTTGGTCCAAATCCTGTACTGGGATGAGCCTTAAATAGGGAGAAAAAACGTTGTTTATAACGTTGCCATGGTAACTGAAAATGGCGGGTGGTACAAAAAAATACTTCATGGGATCAGCACATATGTTTTAATATACACACTGTGGGGATTATAATACAAAAATCTTAGTCTGCCACACCGGGTTTCGATCCCACAAACTCTTGCATGCAAAGCCTGCACTTTCCATCTGAGCTATACTGTAGTGCCATATATGGGCATGCAGTATTGGGACCATAAGGGGTTTGGTCCCCCATTGAAAAGCATTGGATGTTTGACACCTGATAGCTTGGAGATGCTTTATGCCACGTAGCCCAAATTTCTTGTGGAGCTTTCTCTCTAAAGTAAGAACAGACTCTGTGAAGCAGAAGATGGTGAGACCTTTCTAGAGCTACTTCCGGTTAGCAACATGCTAACAGTTAGCCGCTAACATGGTTGTGTTCAGTATCACCGGGTGATTGTACTCTGTCAGTTTGGTCCAAATCCTGTACTGGGAAGTGCCTCAAATAGGGGTGCCAATACTTAATGTCACCAAACGTGACCAAAGTTCATTGGTCAGATTGGCCTCCTTTAGCAACTCAGCCTCACCACATCTGGGCCCAGAACTCAACATTTGACCAAAATGGTGTGTAGTGCCATTTCCCACATGTGGGTGGTGCTGTATTGGCCAAGTGGGTCGTGTCTAGGCATCATGCCAGGTCCTGTTGGAAGCAAAGGACCCAATAGGAAAGCATGTAAAATCCAAAATGGGACAGTAAACTGACACATGGCTGAAAGTCACATGAAAATTTTAAAATGTTAAGAGGAAGTGACTGTGCGAATTTCAGATTTCTACATTAATCACAGCCGCTGCAGCTGGCGTTGAAAGTTGCCATTCTATCTCAATGGAACGTCTCCCACTGGCCCTCAGAGTTCCGTCGTCATGGAAACTCACTGACACAGCTGCAGCGGGCCAGTCTAAAAAAGTGCAGACACTTGGTGTCCAAGTCTGCCTATTGGATTATAATGGAGAACTTTGCCTCGAACAACGCACGATTTCTCCGGAACCGTAAATGGTAGAGACGTAATTTTTTCTGTGTTTATTTCGTAAAGGATAGGGGAAGAAGACTTGCTATCGGTTTTTGCTGGAAAAAGTTTAATAAAGGCGTAAAAAATTATGATCTAAAGGACATTTTTATGAAATTTCAGAAATCCTCTGAAAATGATCCCGAACAAATCGCTCTGGCTAAAAAAGTATAAGAGATATCAAAATAATTCTTTCACTGTGAGTATCAGCAGGCTTTTGATGACCATGTAGCTCATTTTCATATTTTTACAAAAATCGGTGTAGGCACAGCGACGATGTAAAAAAGTGGATGATGTGGGAAAATGCAGCTCCAAAGCGATTTCAGGATTTTGCACATTCGCTACTCCCGAACAAATTGTTCCTGCGGAAAAACCGTAACAGTTATCCACAAAATTCATTTTTCTTGAGTGCCAGAAGGGTTGGGACATTCATGTGTGAAAGTCTCATGTCTGTACATAAAACGGTTTAGGAGTAGCGACGATGCGAAAACATGTGATGTTTTGGATTTTTAGACGTCATTTTTCAAAACCGCTCCATAGGAAATGAATGAGGGGAGGTTTCGGGTTTGTGTCGCTCTGAGGTGATTTGCGAAAAATCTATAAATGCCACACCAATGAGGGTTACATTTCCCGAATCCTGACAAAAATACCTACGTTTTGATGTATAATTTGTCTACGTAGAGTGAAAATTGAGCGAGTAAGGTCAAGTTGTTCGGAGTTTTGAAATCTTTAAAAAAGCTAGAGTGGGCCACTCTAGCGGTTGGAGAATTCCGTCATTGACTTTCATTGTAAACGATGATTTCGCTGATTTTTGGACATGAGCTTTGAGGAGTAACTGTGAAGAGACGATAAAAGATATCCGCATCCCGTTTTCACTTCTGAGTAGGTCACAGATATATCTACAAACTGGAAGTTAAACGGTGTTCGTAGGTGAAAGCATGACGACACAGTACAGCGTTGAAAATGGTCATTTGGAGGGCTTTTTTGAGGCTTTTCTTTCTCACCCGACTCCATTCATTTGTATGGGTTTTTTGGGGGTGGTTTTTCGCTAATTTTGTTGCCATGGTTAACTCAAACCCCAATAAAAGTACCAGCACACATCTCGTAATCGAGCCCCACGTTTTGATACCTATATTGGGGGGTGCTCGCTACGGTTCGGGCCGCATTAATCGTGACGGAAGAAAAAATTAAGAATAATAAATAATCCGTTTAGAGGTGAATAGTAATAGGTGCTCCATGCATTTGCATGGGAAGGCAGTGCTGTGCTTCGCACAGCACTGCCTCCTCATTGCAAATGCTATGGCAGGCGCCTAATAAATAGTCCGTTTAGAGGTGAATAGTAATAGGTGCCTCCATGCATTTGCATGGGAGGCAGTGCTGTGCTTCGCACAGCACTGCCTCCTCATTGCAATATTGCTATGGCAGGCGCCTAATAAAAATTTCTGAAGAAATTTAGTAAGGCGCCTGCCATTGGTATGCGTACCGTACCGTCAGGAATAGCTAAGGAGGAAGTGCTACTGCGAAATTCAGCTCCTAGGTCTTCACAGCCTGCAGCAGCATTGTTGAAAGGTGCCATGTTAAGTCAATGGACCTCCTAGGGCCTCTTGCTAGATGTCATGGAGACCAGTGAGTGCTGCAGCCCTTCGTATGTAAAGGCAGAAGAACTCTGGCTAAGCAGCAGTTGGTAGGACCTTCCTAAAGCTATTCCGGTTAGAAATGCTAACGGTTAGCCGCTAGGATGGCTGTGGTCAGTACCAGCGGGTGATGTTACTCTGGTAGTTTGGTTGAAATCATGTACTGAGAAGTGCCTAAAAAGGGGAGAAGAAAATGCTAAAATTCACCAAATGTGTCAAGCAGAAGATTGTACAGGCTTCCTAGAGCTACTTCCGGTTAGCAACGGCTTATTTCTATTCTTTATTTTTTCTTACAATCCGATAAATGCGGCCCGAACCGTAGCGAGCACCCCCACTATATAGGTATCAAAAACTTGTGGCTCGTTACAATGTGTGCTACTTACTTTATTGGGGTTTCGAGTTACCATGGCAACAAAATTAGCGAAAAACCACCCCCAAAAAACCCATAGGAATGAATGGAGTCGGGTAAAAGAAAAGCCTCAAAAAAGGCCTCAAAATGACCATTTTCAAAGCTGTACTGTGTCGCCATGCTTTCACCTATGAACACCGTTTAACTTCCAGTTTGTAGATATATCTGGGACTACTCAGAAGTGAAAACGGGATGTGGATATCTTTTATCGTCTCCTCACAGTTACTCCTCAAAGCTTCATGTCCAAAAATCATCCAAATCATCGTTTACAATGAAAGTCAATGACGGAATTCTCCAACCGCTAGAGTGGCCCACTCTAGCTTTTTTAAAGATTTCAAAACTCCGAACAACTTGACCTTACTCGCTCATTTTCACTCTACGTAGATAAATTATACATCAAAACGTAGTATTTTTGTCAGGATTCGGGAAATGTAACCCTCATTGGTGTGGCATTTATAGATTTTTCGCAAATCACCTCAGACCGACACAAACCCGAAACCTCCCCCATTCATTTCCTATGGAGCGGTTTTGAAAAATGACGTCTAAAAATCCAAAACATCACATGTTTTCGCATCGTCGCTACTCCTAAACCGTTTCATGTATAGGCATAAGACTTTCACACGTGAATGTCCCACCCCTTCTGGCACTCACAAAAAAAGTATTTTGTGGATAACTGTTACGGTTTTCCGCAGGAACAATTTGTTCGGGAGTAGCGAAGTGCAAAATCCTAAAAACGCTTTGGAGCTGCATTTTCCCCATCAACCACTTTTTTACATCGTCGCTGTGTCTACACCGATTTTTGTACAAACATAAAAATGAGCTTCATGGTCCTCAAATGCCTGCTGATACTCATGGTGAAAGAATTATTTTGATATCTCTTATACTTTTTGAGTTACAGCGATTTGTTCGGAAGCGTTTTAAGAGGATTTCTGAAATCCATAAAAATCCCATTTAGATCATAATTTTTTACGCCTTTATTAACTTTTTCTAGCAAAAAACGATAGCTTTCGTCTTCCCCTATCCGTTACGAACTAAACGCAGAAAAAATTACGTCTCTAATTTACATTTACGATAGAGATATCAAGCGTTGTTCGAGGCAAAGTTCTCCATTATAATCCAATGGGACTTTTTGTGAGCAAAAGTCTCTGCACTTTGGTGCAGAGACGTTGGCCGCTGCAGGTGTGTGAGTGAGTTTCCATGACACGGAACTCTGAGGGCCAGAGGGAGAAGGTCCATTAGGATACAATGGCAACTTTCGACGCCGCTGCAGCGGCTGTGATTAATGTAGGAATCTTAAATTCGCACAGTCACTTCCTCCTAACATTTTAAAATTTTTCATGTGACTTTCAGCCATGTGTCGTTTTCTGTCCCATTTTGTTTTACATGCTTTCCTATTGGGCCTTTGCTTTCCAACAGGACCTGGCATGATGCCAGACACGACCCAATTGGCCCAATACCAGCACCACCCACCTGTGGGAAATGGCGCTACTGACCATTTTGGTCAAATGTTAGAGTCTAGCCCAGATGTGGTGAGGCTGAGTTGCTAAAGGAGGCCAATCTGACCCATGAACTTTGGTCACGTTTGGTGACATTA